>NW_027473408.1:300000-478910 GCF_050947335.1 Megachile rotundata
ATCTAGTTATGTTAAGTTATCCTATCTGAGCACAATTCAACACCACAATGAACAATTTTGCTCGTTTTGCACGAATTATGCTCATTTTCGCACGATTCAGCCTCTAATTCGCACATATGCGCTGTAATTCGACTCTGTACTAGCTAGTTATGTTAAGTTATCGTAACTGAGCACGATTCAACACCACAATGAACAATTTTGCTCGTTTTGAACGAATTATGCTCATTTTGAACGAATTTTGCTCATTTTCGCACGATTCAGCCTCTAATTCGCACATATCCGCTGTAATTCGACTCTGTGCTACCTAGTTATGTTAAGTTATCCTATCTGAGCACAATTCAACACCACAATGAACAATTTTGCTCGTTTTGCACGAATTATGCTCATTTTCGCACGATTCAGCCTCTAATTCGCACATATCCGCTGTAGTTCGACTCTGTACTATCTAGTTATGTTAAGTTATCGTATCTGAGCACAATTCAACACCACAATGAACAATTTTGCTCGTTTTGCACGAATTATGCTCATTTTCGCACGATTCAGCCTCTAATTCGCACATATCCGCTGTAATTCGACTCTGTACTATCTAGTTATGTTAAGTTATCCTATCTGAGCACAATTCAACACCACAATGAAGAATTTTGCTCGTTTTGCACGAATTATGCTCATTTTCGCACGATTCAGCCTCTAATTCGCACATATCCGCTGTAATTCGACTCTGTACTATCTAGTTATGTTAAGTTATCCTATCTGAGCACAATTCAACACCACAATGAACAATTTTGCTCGTTTTGCACGAATTTTGCTCGTTTTGAACGAATTTTGCTCATTTTCGCACGATTCAGCCTCTAATTCGCACATATCCGCTGTAATTCGACTCTGTGCTACCTAGTTATGTTAAGTTATCCTATCTGAGCACAATTCAACTCCACAATGAACAATTTTGCTCGTTTTGCACGAATTATGCTCATTTTCGCACGATTCAGCCTCTAATTCGCACATATCCGCTGTAGTTCGACTCTGTACTATCTAGTTATGTTAAGTTATCGTATCTGAGCACAATTCAACACCACAATGAACAATTTTGCTCGTTTTGCACGAATTATGCTCATTTTCGCACGATTCAGCCTCTAATTCGCACATATCCGCTGTAATTCGACTCTGTACTATCTAGTTATGTTAAGTTATCCTATCTGAGCACAATTCAACACCACAATGAAGAATTTTGCTCGTTTTGCACGAATTATGCTCATTTTCGCACGATTCAGCCTCTAATTCGCACATATCCGCTGTAATTCGACTCTGTACTATCTAGTTATGTTAAGTTATCCTATCTGAGCACAATTCAACACCACAATGAACAATTTTGCTCGTTTTGCACGAATTTTGCTCGTTTTGAACGAATTATGCTCATTTTCGCACGATTCAGCATCTAATTCGCACATATCCGCTGTAATTCGGCTCTGTACTATCTAGCCTTGTTAAGTTATCGTAACTGAGCACAATTCAACACCACAATGAACAATTTTGCTCGTTTTGAACGAATTCTGCTCATTTTCGCACGATTCAGCCTCTAATTCGCACATATCCGCTGTAATTCGACTCTGTACTATCTAGTTATGTTAAGTTATCCTATCTGAGCACAATTCAACACCACAATGAACAATTTTGCTCGTTTTGCACGAATTTTGCTCGTTTTGAACGAATTATGCTCATTTTCGCACGATTCAGCATCTAATTCGCACATATCCGCTGTAATTCGACTCTGTACTATCTAGTTATGTTAAGTTATCCTATCTGAGCACAATTCAACACCACAATGAAGAATTTTGCTCGTTTTGCACGAATTATGCTCATTTTCGCACGATTCAGCCTCTAATTCGCACATATCCGCTGTAATTCGACTCTGTACTATCTAGTTATGTTAAGTTATCCTATCTGAGCACAATTCAACACCACAATGAACAATTTTGCTCGTTTTGCACGAATTTTGCTCGTTTTGAACGAATTTTGCTCATTTTCGCACGATTCAGCCTCTAATTCGCACATATCCGCTGTAATTCGACTCTGTGCTACCTAGTTATGTTAAGTTATCCTATCTGAGCACAATTCAACACCACAATGAACAATTTTGCTCGTTTTGCACGAATTATGCTCATTTTCGCACGATTCAGCCTCTAATTCGCACATATCCGCTGTAGTTCGACTCTGTACTATCTAGTTATGTTAAGTTATCGTATCTGAGCACAATTCAACACCACAATGAACAATTTTGCTCGTTTTGCACGAATTATGCTCATTTTCGCACGATTCAGCCTCTAATTCGCACATATCCGCTGTAATTCGACTCTGTACTATCTAGTTATGTTAAGTTATCCTATCTGAGCACAATTCAACACCACAATGAAGAATTTTGCTCGTTTTGCACGAATTATGCTCATTTTCGCACGATTCAGCCTCTAATTCGCACATATCCGCTGTAATTCGACTCTGTACTATCTAGTTATGTTAAGTTATCCTATCTGAGCACAATTCAACACCACAATGAACAATTTTGCTCGTTTTGCACGAATTTTGCTCGTTTTGAACGAATTATGCTCATTTTCGCACGATTCAGCATCTAATTCGCACATATCCGCTGTAATTCGGCTCTGTACTATCTAGTCTTGTTAAGTTATCGTAACTGAGCACAATTCAACACCACAATGAACAATTTTGCTCGTTTTGCACGAATTTTGCTCGTTTTGAACGAATTATGCTCATTTTCGCACGATTCAGCATCTAATTCGCACATATCCGCTGTAATTCGGCTCTGTACTATCTAGTCTTGTTAAGTTATCGTAACTGAGCACAATTCAACACCACAATGAACAATTTTGCTCGTTTTGAACGAATTCTGCTCATTTTCGCACGATTCAGCCTCTAATTCGCACATATCCGCTGTAATTCGACTCTGTACTATCTAGTTATGTTAAGTTATCCTATCTGAGCACAATTCAACACCACAATGAACAATTTTGCTCGTTTTGCACGAATTATGCTCATTTTCGCACGATTCAGCCTCTAATTCGCACATATCCGCTGTAATTCGACTCTGTACTATCTAGTTATGTTAAGTTATCCTATCTGAGCACAATTCAACACCACAATGAACAATTTTGCTCGTTTTGAACGAATTATGCTCATTTTCGCACGATTCAGCCTCTAATTCGCACATATCCGCTGTAATTCGACTCTGTACTATCTAGTTATGTTAAGTTATCCTATCTGAGCACAATTCAACACCACAATGAACAATTTTGCTCGTTTTGCACGAATTTTGCTCGTTTTGAACGAATTATGCTCATTTTCGCACGATTCAGCATCTAATTCGCACATATCCGCTGTAATTCGGCTCTGTACTATCTAGTCTTGTTAAGTTATCGTAACTGAGCACAATTCAACACCACAATGAACAATTTTGCTCGTTTTGAACGAATTCTGCTCATTTTCGCACGATTCAGCCTCTAATTCGCACATATCTGCTGTAATTCGACTCTGTACTATCTAGTTATGTTAAGTTATCGTATCTGAGCACAATTCAACACCACAATGAACAATTTTGCTCGTTTTGCACGAATTCTGCTCATTTTCGCACGATTCAGCCTCTAATTCGCACATATCCGCTGTAATTCGACTCTGTACTATCTAGTCATGTTAAGTTATCGTAACTGAGCACAATTTAACACCACAATAAACAATTTTGCTCGTTTTGAACGAATTATGCTCATTTTCGCACGATTCAGCATCTAATTCGCACATATCCGCTGTAATTCGACTCTGTACTATCTAGTTATGTTAAGTTATCCTATCTGAGCACAATTCAACACCACAATGAACAATTTTGCTCGTTTTGCACGAATTTTGCTTGTTTTGCACGAATTTTGCTCGTTTTGAACGAATTTTGCTCATTTTCGAACGATTCAGCCTCTAATTCGCACATATCCGCTGTAATTCGACCCTGTACTATCTACTTACGTTAAGTTATCCTATCTGAGCACAATTCGACACCACAATGAACAATTTTGCTCGTTTTGCAAGAATTATGCTCATTTTCGCACGATTCAGCCTCTAATTCGCACATATCCGCTGTAATTCGACTCTGTACTATCTAGTCATGTTAAGTTATCGTAACTGAGCACAATTCAACACCACAATGAACAATTTTGCTCGTTTTGCACGAATTATGCTCATTTTCGCACGATTCAGCCTCTAATTCGCACATATCCGCTGTAATTCGACTCTGTACTATCTAGTTATGTTAAGTTATCCTATCCGAGCACAATTCAACACCACAATGAACAATTTTGCTCGTTTTGCACGAATTTTGCTTGTTTTGAACGAATTTTGCTCATTTTCGAACGATTCAGCCTCTAATTCGCACATATCCGCTGTAATTCGACTCTGTACTATCTAGTCATGTTAAGTTATCGTAACTGAGCACAATTCAACACCACAATGAACAATTTTGCTCGTTTTGAACGAATTATGCTCATTTTCGCACGATTCAGCCTCTAATTCGCACATATCCGCTGTAATTCGACTCTGTACTATCTAGTTATGTTAAGTTATCCTATCTGAGCACAATTCAACACCACAATGAACAATTTTGCTCGTTTTGCACGAATTTTGCTCGTTTTGAACGAATTATGCTCATTTTCGCACGATTCAGCATCTAATTCGCACATATCCGCTGTAATTCGGCTCTGTACTATCTAGTCTTGTTAAGTTATCGTAACTGAGCACAATTCAACACCACAATGAACAATTTTGCTCGTTTTGAACGAATTCTGCTCATTTTCGCACGATTCAGCCTCTAATTCGCACATATCTGCTGTAATTCGACTCTGTACTATCTAGTTATGTTAAGTTATCGTATCTGAGCACAATTCAACACCACAATGAACAATTTTGCTCGTTTTGCACGAATTCTGCTCATTTTCGCACGATTCAGCCTCTAATTCGCACATATCCGCTGTAATTCGACTCTGTACTATCTAGTCATGTTAAGTTATCGTAACTGAGCACAATTTAACACCACAATAAACAATTTTGCTCGTTTTGAACGAATTATGCTCATTTTCGCACGATTCAGCATCTAATTCGCACATATCCGCTGTAATTCGACTCTGTACTATCTAGTTATGTTAAGTTATCCTATCTGAGCACAATTCAACACCACAATGAACAATTTTGCTCGTTTTGCACGAATTTTGCTTGTTTTGCACGAATTTTGCTCGTTTTGAACGAATTTTGCTCATTTTCGAACGATTCAGCCTCTAATTCGCACATATCCGCTGTATTTCGACTCTGTACTATCTAGTTATGTTAAGTTATCCTATCTGAGCACAATTCAACACCACAATGAACAATTTTGCTTGTTTTGCACGAATTTTGCTCGTTTTGAACGAATTTTGCTCATTTTCGCACGATTCAGCCTCTAATTCGCACATATCCGCTGTAATTCGACTCTGTGCTATCTAGTTATGTTAAGTTATCCTATCTGAGCACAATTCAACACCACAATGAACAATTTTGCTCGTTTTGCACGAATTATGCTCATTTTCGCACGATTCAGCCTCTAATTCGCACATATCCGCTGTAATTCGACTCTGTACTATCTAGTTATGTTAAGTTATCGTATCTGAGCACAATTCAACACCACAATGAACAATTTTGCTCGTTTTGCACGAATTATGCTCATTTTCGCACGATTCAGCCTCTAATTCGCACATATCCGCTGTAATTCGACTCTGTACTATCTAGTTATGTTAAGTTATCCTATCTGAGCACAATTCAACACCACAATGAACAATTTTGCTCGTTTTGCACGAATTATGCTCATTTTCGCACGATTCAGCCTCTAATTCGCACATATCCGCTGTAATTCGACTCTGTACTATCTAGTTATGTTAAGTTATCCTATCTGAGCACAATTCAACACCACAATGAACAATTTTGCTCGTTTTGCACGAATTATGCTCATTTTCGCACGATTCAGCCTCTAATTCGCACATATCCGCTGTAATTCGACTCTGTACTATCTAGTCATGTTAAGTTATCGTAACTGAGCACAATTCAACACCACAATGAACAATTTTGCTCGTTTTGAACGAATTATGCTCATTTTCGCACGATTCAGCCTCTAATTCGCACATATCCGCTGTAATTCGACTCTGTACTATCTAGTTATGTTAAGTTATCCTATCTGAGCACAATTCAACACCACAATGAACAATTTTGCTCGTTTTGCACGAATTTTGCTCGTTTTGAACGAATTTTGCTCATTTTCGAACGATTCAGCCTCTAATTCGCACATATCCGCTGTAATTCGACTCTGTACTATCTAGTTATGTTAAGTTATCCTATCTGAGCACAATTCGACACCACAATGAACAATTTTGCTCGTTTTGTAAGAATTATGCTCATTTTCGCACGATTCAGCCTCTAATTCGCACATATCCGCTGTAATTCGACCCTGTAGTATCTACTTACGTTAAGTTATCCTATCTGAGCACAATTCGACACCACAATGAACAATTTTGCTCGTTTTGAACGAATTTTGCTCATTTTCGAACGATTCAGCCTCTAATTCGCACATATCCGCTGTAATTCGACTCTGTACTATCTAGTCATGTTAAGTTATCGTAACTGAGCACAATTCAACACGAGAATGAACAATTTTGCTCGTTTTGCAAGAATTATGCTCATTTTCGCACGATTCAGCCTCTAATTCGCACATATCCTCTGTAATTCGACTCTGTACTATCTAGTTATGTTAAGTTATCGTAACTGAGCACAATTCAACACCACAATGAACAATTTTGCTCGTTTTGAACGAATTATGCTCATTTTCGCACGATTCAGCCTCTAATTCGCACATATCCGCTGTAAATCGACTCTGTACTATCTAGTTATGTTAAGTTATCCTATCTGTGCACAATTCAACACCACAATGAACAATTTTGCTTGTTTTGCACGAATTTTGCTCGTTTTGAACGAATTTTGCTCATTTTCGAACGATTCAGCCTCTAATTCGCACATATCCGCTGTAATTCGACTCTGTACTATCTAGTCATGTTAAGTTAACGTAACTGAGCACAATTTAACACCACAATAAACAATTTTGCTCGTTTTGAACGAATTATGCTCATTTTCGCACGATTCAGCATCTAATTCGCACATATCCGCTGTAATTCGGCTCTGTACTATCTAGTCTTGTTAAGTTATCGTAACTGAGCACAATTCAACACCACAATGAACAATTTTGCTTGTTTTGCACGAATTTTGCTCGTTTTGAACGAATTTTGCTCATTTTCGAACGATTCAGCCTCTAATTCGCACATATCCGCTGTAATTCGACTCTGTACTATCTAGTCATGTTAAGTTAACGTAACTGAGCACAATTCAACACCACAATGAACAATTTTGCTCGTTTTGAACGAATTATGCTCATTTTCGCACGATTCAGCCTCTAATTCGCACATATCCGCTGTAATTCGACTCTGTACTATCTAGTTATGTTAAGTTATCGTAACTGAGCACAATTCAACACCACAATGAACAATTTTGCTCGTTTTGCGCGAATTATGCTCATTTTCGCACGATTCAGCCTCTAATTCGCACATATCCGCTGTAATTCGACTCTGTACTATCTAGTTATGTTAAGTTATCCTATCTGAGCACAATTCAACACCACAATGAACAATTTTGCTCGTTTTGCACGAATTTTGCTCGTTTTGCACGAATTTTGCACGTTTTGAACGAATTTTGCTCATTTTCGAACGATTCAGCCTCTAATTCGGACATATCCGCTGTATTTCGACTCTGTACTATCTAGTTATGTTAAGTTATCCTATCTGAGCACAATTCGACACCACAATGAACAATTTTGCTCGTTTTGCAAGAATTATGCTCATTTTCGCACGATTCAGCCTCTAATTCGCACATATCCGCTGTAATTCGTCTCTGTACTATCTAGTTACGTTAAGTTATCCTATCTGAGCACAATTCGACACCACAATGAACAATTTTGCTCGTTTTGCACGAATCATGCTCATTTTCGCACGATTCAGCCTCTAATTCGCACATATCCGCTGTAATTCGGGTCTGTACTATCTAGTTATGTTAAGTTATCCTATCTGAGCATAATTCGACACCACAATGAACAATTTTGCTCGTTTTGCACGAATTGTGCTCATTTTCGCACGATTCAGCCTCTAATTCGCACATATCCGCTGTAATTCGACTCTGTACTATCTAGTTATGTTAAGTTATCCTATCTGAGCACAATTCAACACCACAATGAACAATTTTGCTCGTTTTGCGCGAATTATGCTCATTTTCGCACGATTCAGCCTCTAATTCGCACATATCCGCTGTAATTCGACTCTGTACTATCTAGTTATGTTAAGTTATCCTATCTGAGCACAATTCAACACCACAATGAACAATTTTGCTCGTTTTGCACGAATTTTGCTCGTTTTGCACGAATTTTGCACGTTTTGAACGAATTTTGCTCATTTTCGAACGATTCAGCCTCTAATTCGGACATATCCGCTGTATTTCGACTCTGTACTATCTAGTTATGTTAAGTTATCCTATCTGAGCACAATTCGACACCACAATGAACAATTTTGCTCGTTTTGCAAGAATTATGCTCATTTTCGCACGATTCAGCCTCTAATTCGCACATATCCGCTGTAATTCGTCTCTGTACTATCTAGTTACGTTAAGTTATCCTATCTGAGCACAATTCGACACCACAATGAACAATTTTGCTCGTTTTGCACGAATTATGCTCATTTTCGCACGATTCAGCCTCTAATTCGCACATATCCGCTGTAATTCGGCTCTGTACTATCTAGTTATGTTAAGTTATCCTATCTGAGCATAATTCGACACCACAATGAACAATTTTGCTCGTTTTGCACGAATTGTGCTCATTTTCGCACGATTCAGCCTCTAATTCGCACATATCCGCTGTAATTCGACTCTGTACTATCTAGTTATGTTAAGTTATCCTATCTGAGCACAATTCAACACCACAATGAACAATTTTGCTCGTTTTGCACGAATTTTGCTCGTTTTGCACGAATTTTGCTCGTTTTGAACGAATTTTGCTCATTTTCGAACGATTCAGCCTCTAATTCGCACATATCCGCTGTATTTCGACTCTGTACTATCTAGTCATGTTAAGTTATCGTAACTGAGCACAATTCAACACCACAGTGAACAATTTTGCTCCTTTTGCACGAATTATGCTCATTTTCGCACGATTCAGCCTCTAATTCGCACATATCCGCTGTAATTCGACTCTGTACTATCTAGTCATGTTAAGTTATCGTAACTGAGCACAATTCAACACCACAATGAACAATTTTGCTCGTTTTGAACGAATTATGCTCATTTTCGCACGATTCAGACTCTAATTCGCAGATATCCGCTGTAATTCGACTCTGTACTATCTAGTTATGTTAAGTTATCCTATCTGAGCACAATTCAACACCACAATGAACAATTTTGCTCGTTTTGCGCGAATTATGCTCATTTTCGCACGATTCAGACTCTAATTCGCAGATATCCGCTGTAATTCGACTCTGTACTATCTAGTTATGTTAAGTTATCCTATCTGAGCACAATTCAACACCACAATGAACAATTTTGCTCGTTTTGCGCGAATTATGCTCATTTTCGCACGATTCAGCCTCTAATTCGCACATATCCGCTGTAATTCGACTCTGTACTATCTAGTTATGTTAAGTTATCCTATCTGAGCACAATTCAACACCACAATGAACAATTTTGCTCGTTTTGCACGAATTTTGCTCGTTTTGCACGAATTTTGCACGTTTTGAACGAATTTTGCTCATTTTCGAACGATTCAGCCTCTAATTCGGACATATCCACTGTATTTCGACTCTGTACTATGTAGTTATGTTAAGTTATCCTATCTGAGCACAATTCGACACCACAATGAACAATTTTGCTCGTTTTGCAAGAATTATGCTCATTTTCGCACGATTCAGCCTCTAATTCGCACATATCCGCTGTAATATTCGACTCTGTACTATCTAGTTATGTTAGGTTATCGTAACTGAGCACAATTCAACACCACAATGAACAATTTTGCTCGTTTTGAACGAATTATGCTCATTTTCGCACGATTCAGCCTCTAATTCGCACATATCCGCTGTAATTCGGCTCTGTACTATCTAGTTATGTTAAGTTATCCTATCTGAGCATAATTCGACACCACAATGAACAATTTTGCTCGTTTTGCACGAATTGTGCTCATTTTCGCACGATTCAGCCTCTAATTCGCACATATCCGCTGTAATTCGACTCTGTACTATCTAGTTATGTTAAGTTATCCTATCTGAGCACAATTCAACACCACAATGAACAATTTTGCTCGTTTTGCACGAATTTTGCTCGTTTTGCACGAATTTTGCTCGTTTTGAACGAATTTTGCTCATTTTCGAACGATTCAGCCTCTAATTCGCACATATCCGCTGTATTTCGACTCTGTACTATCTAGTCATGTTAAGTTATCGTAACTGAGCACAATTCAACACCACAGTGAACAATTTTGCTCCTTTTGCACGAATTATGCTCATTTTCGCACGATTCAGCCTCTAATTCGCACATATCCGCTGTAATTCGACTCTGTACTATCTAGTCATGTTAAGTTATCGTAACTGAGCACAATTCAACACCACAATGAACAATTTTGCTCGTTTTGAACGAATTATGCTCATTTTCGCACGATTCAGACTCTAATTCGCAGATATCCGCTGTAATTCGACTCTGTACTATCTAGTTATGTTAAGTTATCCTATCTGAGCATAATTCGACACCACAATGAACAATTTTGCTCGTTTTGAACGAATTATGCTCATTTTCGCACGATTCAGCCTCTAATTCGCACATATCCGCTATAATTCGACTCTGTACTATCTAGTCATGTTAAGTTATCGTAACTGAGCACAATTCAACACCACAATGAACAATTTTGCTCGTTTTGAACGAATTATGCTCATTTTCGCACGATTCAGACTCTAATTCGCAGATATCCGCTGTAATTCGACTCTGTACTATCTAGTTATGTTAAGTTATCCTATCTGAGCACAATTCAACACCACAATGAACAATTTTGCTCGTTTTGCACGAATTATGCTCATTTTCGCACGATTCAGCCTCTAATTCGCACATATCCGCTGTAATTCGACTCTGTACTATCTAGTTATGTTAAG
Organism: Megachile rotundata; assembly: GCF_050947335.1. Taxonomy (NCBI): domain Eukaryota; kingdom Metazoa; phylum Arthropoda; class Insecta; order Hymenoptera; family Megachilidae; genus Megachile; species Megachile rotundata. Next base: position 311,295 of record NW_027473408.1, read on the forward strand.
TTATCCTATCTGAGCACAATTCAACACCACAATGAACAATTTTGCTCGTTTTGCACGAATTATGCTCATTTTCGCACTATTCAGCCTCTAATTCGCACATATCCGCTGTAATTCGACTCTGTACTATCTAGTTATGTTAAGTTATCCTATCTGAGCACAATTCAACACCACAATGAACAATTTTGCTCGTTTTGCACGAATTTTGCTCGTTTTGCACGAATTTTGCTCGTTTTGAACGAATTCTGCTCATTTTCGAACGATTCAGCCTCTAATTCGCACATATCCGCTGTATTTCGACTCTGTACTATCTAGTTATGTTAAGTTATCCTATCTGAGCACAATTCGACACCACAATGAACAATTTTGCTCGTTTTGCAAGAATTATGCTCATTTTCCCACGATTCAGCCTCTAATTCGCACATATCCGCTGTAATTCGTCTCTGTACTATCTAGTTACGTTAAGTTATCCTATCTGAGCACAATTCGACACCACAATGAACAATTTTGCTCGTTTTGCACGAATTATGCTCATTTTCGCACGATTCAGCCTCTAATTCGCACATATCCGCTGTAATTCGACTCTGTACTATCTAGTTATGTTAAGTTATCCTATCTGAGCACAATTCAACACCACAATGAACAATTTTGCTCGTTTTGCACGAATTATGCTCATTTTCGCACTATTCAGCCTCTAATTCGCACATATCCGCTGTAATTCGACTCTGTACTATCTAGTTATGTTAAGTTATCCTATCTGAGCACAATTCAACACCACAATGAACAATTTTGCTCGTTTTGCACGAATTATGCTCATTTTCGCACGATTCAGCCTCTAATTCGCACATATCCGCTGTAATTCGACTCTGTACTATCTAGTTATGTTAAGTTATCCTATCTGAGCACAATTCAACACCACAATGAACAATTTTGCTCGTTTTGCACGAATTATGCTCATTTTCGCACGATTCAGCCTCTAATTCGCACATATCCGCTGTAATTCGACTCTGTACTATCTAGTTATGTTAAGTTATCCTATCTGAGCACAATTCAACACCACAATGAACAATTTTGCTCGTTTTGCACGAATTATGCTCATTTTCGCACTATTCAGCCTCTAATTCGGACATATCCGCTGTATTTCGACTCTGTACTATGTAGTTATGTTAAGTTATCCTATCTGAGCACAATACGACACCACAATGAACAATTTTGCTCGTTTTGCAAGAATTATGCTCATTTTCGCACGATTCAGCCTCTAATTCGCACATATCCGCTGTAATATTCGACTCTGTACTATCTAGTTATGTTAGGTTATCGTAACTGAGCACAATTCAACACCACAATGAACAATTTTGCTCGTTTTGAACGAATTATGCTCATTTTCGCACGATTCAGACTCTAATTCGCAGATATCCGCTGTATTTCGACTCTGTACTATCTAGTCATGTTAAGTTATCGTAACTGAGCACAATTCAACACCACAGTGAACAATTTTGCTCCTTTTGCACGAATTATGCTCATTTTCGCACGATTCAGCCTCTAATTCGCACATATCCGCTGTAATTCGACTCTGTACTATCTAGTCATGTTAAGTTATCGTAACTGAGCACAGTTCAACACCACAATGAACAATTTTGCTCGTTTTGAACGAATTATGCTCATTTTCGCACGATTCAGACTCTAATTCGCAGATATCCGCTGTAATTCGACTCTGTACCATCTAATTATGTTAAGTTATCCTATCTGAGCACAATTCAACACCACAATGAACAATTTTGCTCGTTTTGCACGAATTATGCTCATTTTCGCACGATTCAGCCTCTAATTCGCACATATCCGCTGTAATTCGACTCTGTACTATCTAGTTATGTTAAGTTATCCTATCTGAGCACAATTCGACACCACAATGAACAATTTTGCTCGTTTTGCAAGAATTATGCTCATTTTCGCACGATTCAGCGTCTAATTCGCACATACCCGCTGTAATTGGACTCTGTACTATCTAGTTATGTTAAGTTATCCTATCTGAGCACAATTCAACACCACAATGAACAATTTTGCTCGTTTTGCACGAATTATGCTCATTTTCGCACTATTCAGCCTCTAATTCGCACATATCCGCTGTAATTCGACTCTGTGCGATCTAGTTATGTTAAGTTATCCTATCTGAGCACAATTCAACACCACAATGAACAATTTTGCTCGTTTTGCACGAATTATGCTCATTTTCGCACGATTCAGCCTCTAATTCGCACATATCCGCTGTAATTCGACTCTGTACTATCTAGTTATGTTAAGTTATCGTATCTGAGCACAATTCAACACTACAATGAACAATTTTGCTCGTTTTGCACGAATTATGCTCATTTTCGCACGATTCAGCCTCTAATTCGCACATATCCGCTGTAATTCGACTCTGTACTATCTAGTCATGTTAAGTTATCGTAACTGAGCACAATTCAACACCACAATGAACAATTTTGCTCGTTTTGCACGAATTATGCTCATTTTCGCACGATTCAGCCTCTAATTCGCACATATCCGCTGTAATTCGACTCTGTACTATCTAGTTATGTTAAGTTATCCTATCTGAGCACAATTCAACACCACAATGAACAATTTTGCTCGTTTTGCACGAATTATGCTCATTTTCGCACTATTCAGCCTCTAATTCGCACATATCCGCTGTAATTCGACTCTGTACTATCTAGTTATGTTAAGTTATCCTATCTGAGCACAATTCAACACCACAATGAACAATTTTGCTCGTTTTGCACGAATTATGCTCATTTTCGCACGATTCAGCCTCTAATTCGCACATATCCGCTGTAATTCGACTCTGTACTATCTAGTTATGTTAAGTTATCCTATCTGAGCACAATTCAACACCACAATGAACAATTTTGCTCGTTTTGCGCGAATTATGCTCATTTTCGCACGATTCAGCCTCTAATTCGCACATATCCGCTGTAATTCGACTCTGTACTATCTAGTTATGTTAAGTTATCCTATCTGAGCACAATTCAACACCACAATGAACAATTTTGCTCGTTTTGCACGAATTTTGCTCGTTTTGCACGAATTTTGCACGTTTTGAACGAATTTTGCTCATTTTCGAACGATTCAGCCTCTAATTCGGACATATCCGCTGTATTTCGACTCTGTACTATCTAGTTATGTTAAGTTATCCTATCTGAGCACAATTCAACACCACAATGAACAATTTTGCTCGTTTTGCACGAATTATGCTCATTTTCGCACGATTCAGCCTCTAATTCGCACATATCCGCTGTAATTCGTCTCTGTACTATCTAGTTACGTTAAGTTATCCTATCTGAGCACAATTCGACACCACAATGAACAATTTTGCTCGTTTTGCACGAATCATGCTCATTTTCGCACGATTCAGCCTCTAATTCGCACATATCCGCTGTAATTCGGCTCTGTACTATCTAGTTATGTTAAGTTATCCTATCTGAGCACAATTCGACACCACAATGAACAATTTTGCTCGTTTTGCAAGAATTATGCTCATTTTCGCACGATTCAGCCTCTAATTCGCACATATCCGCTGTAATTCGTCTCTGTACTATCTAGTTACGTTAAGTTATCCTATCTGAGCACAATTCGACACCACAATGAACAATTTTGCTCGTTTTGCACGAATTATGCTCATTTTCGCACGATTCAGCCTCTAATTCGCACATATCCGCTGTAATTCGGCTCTGTACTATCTAGTTATGTTAAGTTATCCTATCTGAGCATAATTCGACACCACAATGAACAATTTTGCTCGTTTTGCACGAATTGTGATCATTTTCGCACGATTCAGCCTCTAATTCGCACATATCCGCTGTAATTCGACTCTGTACTATCTAGTTATGTTAAGTTATCCTATCTGAGCACAATTCAACACCACAATGAACAATTTTGCTCGTTTTGCACGAATTTTGCTCGTTTTGCACGAATTTTGCTCGTTTTGAACGAATTTTGCTCATTTTCGAACGATTCAGCCTCTAATTCGCACATATCCGCTGTATTTCGACTCTGTACTATCTAGTCATGTTAAGTTATCGTAACTGAGCACAATTCAACACCACAGTGAACAATTTTGCTCCTTTTGCACGAATTATGCTCATTTTCGCACGATTCAGCCTCTAATTCGCACATATCCGCTGTAATTCGACTCTGTACTATCTAGTCATGTTAAGTTATCGTAACTGAGCACAATTCAACACCACAATGAACAATTTTGCTCGTTTTGAACGAATTATGCTCATTTTCGCACGATTCAGACTCTAATTCGCAGATATCCGCTGTAATTCGACTCTGTACTATCTAATTATGTTAAGTTATCCTATCTGAGCACAATTCAACACCACAATGAACAATTTTGCTCGTTTTGCACGAATTATGCTCATTTTCGCACGATTCAGCCTCTAATTCGCACATATCCGCTGTAATTCGACTCTGTACTATCTAGTTATGTTAAGTTATCCTATCTGAGCACAATTCAACACCACAATGAACAATTTTGCTCGTTTTGCACGAATTATGCTCATTTTCGCACTATTCAGCCTCTAATTCGCACATATCCGCTGTAATTCGACTCTGTACTATCTAGTTATGTTAAGTTATCCTATCTGAGCACAATTCAACACCACAATGAACAATTTTGCTCGTTTTGCACGAATTATGCTCATTTTCGCACGATTCAGCCTCTAATTCGCACATATCCGCTGTAATTCGACTCTGTACTATCTAGTTATGTTAAGTTATCCTATCTGAGCACAATTCAACACCACAATGAACAATTTTGCTCGTTTTGCACGAATTTTGCTCGTTTTGAACGAATTTTGCTCATTTTCGAACGATTCAGCCTCTAATTCGCACATATCCGCTGTAATTCGACTCTGTACTATCTAGTTATGTTAAGTTATCGTAACTGAGCACAATTCAACACCACAATGAACAATTTTGCTCGTTTTGAACGAATTATACTCATTTTCGCACGATTCAGCGTCTAATTCGCACATATCCGCTGTAATTCGGCTCTGTACTATCTAGTTATGTTAAGTTATCCTATCTGAGCACAATTCAACACCACAATGAACAATTTTGCTCGTTTTGAACGAATTATGCTCATTTTCGCACGATTCAGCCTCTAATTCGCACATATCCGCTGTAATTCGACTCTGTACTATCTAGTTATGTTAAGTTATCCTATCTGAGCACAATTCAACACCACAATGAACAATTTTGCTCGTTTTGCACGAATTATGCTCATTTTCGCACGATTCAGCCTCTAATTCGCACATATCCGCTGTAATTCGACTCTGTACTATCTAGTTATGTTAAGTTATCCTATCTGAGCACAATTCGACACCACAATGAACAATTTTGCTCGTTTTGCAAGAATTATGCTCATTTTCGCACGATTCAGCCTCTAATTCGGACATATCCGCTGTATTTCGACTCTGTACTATGTAGTTATGTTAAGTTATCCTATCTGAGCACAATTCAACACCACAATGAACAATTTTGCTCGTTTTGCACGAATTATGCTCATTTTCGCACGATTCAGCCTCTAATTCGCACATATCCGCTGTAATTCGACTCTGTACTATCTAGTTATGTTAAGTTATCCTATCTGAGCACAATTCAACACCACAATGAACAATTTTGCTCGTTTTGCACGAATTATGCTCATTTTCGCACGATTCAGCCTCTAATTCGCACATATCCGCTGTAATTCGACTCTGTACTATCTAGTTATGTTAAGTTATCCTATCTGAGCACAATTCAACACCACAATGAACAATTTGCTCGTTTTGCACGAATTATGCTCATTTTCGCACGATTCAGCCTCTAATTCGCACATATCCGCTGTAATTCGACTCTGTACTATCTAGTCATGTTAAGTTATCGTAACTGAGCACAATTCAACACCACAATGAAAAATTTTGCTCGTTTTGAACGAATTATGCTCATTTTCGCACGATTCAGCCTCTAATTCGCACATATCCGCTGTAATTCGGCTCTGTACTATCTAGTTATGTTAAGTTATCCTATCTGAGCATAATTCGACACCACAATGAACAATTTTGCTCGTTTTGCACGAATTGTGCTCATTTTCGCACGATTCAGCCTCTAATTCGCACATATCCGCTGTAATTCGGCTCTGTACTATCTAGTTATGTTAAGTTATCCTATCTGAGCACAATTCAACACCACAATGAACAATTTTGCTCGTTTTGCACGAATTATGCTCATTTTCGCACGATTCAGCCTCTAATTCGCACATATCCGCTGTAATTCGACTCTGTACTATCTAGTCATGTTAAGTTATCGTAACTGAGCACAATTCAACACCACAATGAAAAATTTTGCTCGTTTTGAACGAATTATGCTCATTTTCGCACGATTCAGACTCTAATTCGCACATATCCGCTGTAATTCGACTCTGTACTATCTAGTCATGTTAAGTTATCGTAACTGAGCACAATTCAACACTACAATGAACAATTTTGCTCGTTTTGAAAGAATTATGCTCATTTTCGCACGATTCAGACTCTAATTCGCACATATCCGCTGTAATTCGACTCTGTACTATCTAGTCATGTTAAGTTATCGTAACTGAGCACAATTCAACACTACAATGAACAATTTTGCTCGTTTTGAACGAATTATGCTCATTTTCGCACGATTCAGACTCTAATTCGCACATATCCGCTGTAATTCGACTCTGTACTATCTAGTCATGTTAAGTTATCGTAACTGAGCACAATTCAACACCACAATGAACAATTTTGCTCGTTTTGAACGAATTATGCTCATTTTCGCACGATTCAGACTCTAATTCGCAGATATCCGCTGTAATTCGACTCTGTACTATCTAGTTATGTTAAGTTATCCTATCTGAGCACAATTCAACACCACAATGAACAATTTTGCTCGTTTTGAACGAATTATGCTCATTTTCGCACGATTCAGCCTCTAATTCGCACATATCCGCTGTAATTCGACTCTGTACTATCTAGATGTTAAGTTATCCTATCTGAGCACAATTCAACACCACAATGAACAATTTTGCTCGTTTTGCACGAATTATGCTCATTTTCGCACGATTCAGCCTCTAATTCGCACATATCCGCTGTAATTCGACTCTGTACTATCTAGTTATGTTAAGTTATCCTATCTGAGCACAATTCGACACCACAATGAACAATTTTGCTCGTTTTGCAAGAATTATGCTCATTTTCGCACGATTCAGCCTCTAATTCGGACATATCCGCTGTATTTCGACTCTGTACTATGTAGTTATGTTAAGTTATCCTATCTGAGCACAATTCAACACCACAATGAACAATTTTGCTCGTTTTGCACGAATTATGCACATTTTCGCACGATTCAGCCTCTAATTCGCACATATCCGCTGTAATTCGACTCTGTACTATCTAGTTATGTTAAGTTATCCTATCTGAGCACAATTCAACACCACAATGAACAAGTTTGCTCGTTTTGCACGAATTTTGCTCGTTTTGAACGAATTTTGCTCATTTTCGAACGATTCAGCCTCTAATTCGCACATATCCGCTGTATTTCGACTCTGTACTATCTAGTTATGTTAAGTTATCCTATCTGAGCACAATTCGACACCACAATGAACAATTTTGCTCGTTTTGCAAGAATTATGCTCATTTTCGCACGATTCAGCCTCTAATTCGCACATATCCGCTGTAATTCGACTCTGTACTATCTAGTCATGTTAAGTTATCGTAACTGAGCACAATTCAACACCACAATGAACAATTTTGCTCGTTTTGAACGAATTATGCTCATTTTCGCACGATTCAGCCTCTAATTCGCACATATCCGCTGTAATTCGACTCTGTACTATCTAGTTATGTTAAGTTATCGTAACTGAGCACAATTCAACACCACAATGAACAATTTTGCTCGTTTTGCACGAATTATGCTCATTTTCGCACGATTCAGCCTCTAATTCGCACATATCCGCTGTAATTCGACTCTGTACTATCTAGTCATGTTAAGTTATCGTAACTGAGCACAATTTAACACCACAATGAACAATTTTGCTCGTTTTGCACGAATTATGCTCATTTTCGCACGATTCAGCCTCTTATTCGCACATATCCGCTGTAATTCGACTCTGTACTATCTAGTTATGTTAAGTTATCGTAACTGAGCACAATTCAACACCACAATGAACAATTTTGCTCGTTTTGCACGAATTTTGCTCATTTTCGCACGATTCAGCCTCTAATTCGCACATATCCGCTGTAATTCGACTCTGTACTATCTAGTTATGTTAAGTTATCGTAACTGAGCACAATTCAACACCACAATGAAGAATTTTGCTCGTTTTGAACGAATTATGCTCATTTTCGCACGATTCAGCCTCTAATTCGCACATATCCGCTGTAATTCGACTCTGTGCTATCTAGTTATGTTAAGTTATCCTATCTGAGCACAATTCAACACCAGAATGAACAATTTTGCTTGTTTTTGCACGAATTTTGCTCGTTTTGAACGAATTTTGCTCATTTTCGAACGATTCAGCCTCTAATTCACACATATCCGCTGTAATTCGACTCTGTACTATCTAGTCATGTTAAGTTATCGTAACTGAGCACAATTCAACACCACAATGAACAATTTTGGTCGTTTTGAACGAATTATGCTCATTTTCGCACGATTCAGCCTCTAATTCGCACATATCCGCTGTAATTCGACTCTGTACTATCTAGTCATGTTAAGTTATCGTAACTGAGCACAATTCGACACCACAATGAACAATTTTGCTCGTTTTGAACGAATTATGCTCATTTTCGCACGATTCAGCCTCTAATTCGCACATATCCGCTATAATTCGACTCTGTACTATCTAGTCATGTTAAGTTATCGTAACTGAGCACAATTCAACACCACAATGAACAATTTTGCTCGTTTTGAACGAATTATGCTCATTTTCGCACGATTCAGACTCTAATTCGCAGATATCCGCTGTAATTCGACTCTGTACTATCTAGTTATGTTAAGTTATCCTATCTGAGCACAATTCAACACCACAATGAACAATTTTGCTCGTTTTGCACGAATTATGCTCATTTTCGCACGATTCAGCCTCTAATTCGCACATATCCGCTGTAATTCGACTCTGTACTATCTAGTTATGTTAAGTTATCCTATCTGAGCACAATTCAACACCACAATGAACAATTTTGCTCGTTTTGCACGAATTATGCTCATTTTCGCACTATTCAGCCTCTAATTCGCACATATCCGCTGTAATTCGACTCTGTACTATCTAGTTATGTTAAGTTATCCTATCTGAGCACAATTCAACACCACAATGAACAATTTTGCTCGTTTTGCACGAATTTTGCTCGTTTTGCACGAATTTTGCTCGTTTTGAACGAATTCTGCTCATTTTCGAACGATTCAGCCTCTAATTCGCACATATCCGCTGTATTTCGACTCTGTACTATCTAGTTATGTTAAGTTATCCTATCTGAGCACAATTCGACACCACAATGAACAATTTTGCTCGTTTTGCAAGAATTATGCTCATTTTCCCACGATTCAGCCTCTAATTCGCACATATCCGCTGTAATTCGTCTCTGTACTATCTAGTTACGTTAAGTTATCCTATCTGAGCACAATTCGACACCACAATGAACAATTTTGCTCGTTTTGCACGAATTATGCTCATTTTCGCACGATTCAGCCTCTAATTCGCACATATCCGCTGTAATTCGACTCTGTACTATCTAGTTATGTTAAGTTATCCTATCTGAGCACAATTCAACACCACAATGAACAATTTTGCTCGTTTTGCACGAATTATGCTCATTTTCGCACTATTCAGCCTCTAATTCGCACATATCCGCTGTAATTCGACTCTGTACTATCTAGTTATGTTAAGTTATCCTATCTGAGCACAATTCAACACCACAATGAACAATTTTGCTCGTTTTGCACGAATTATGCTCATTTTCGCACGATTCAGCCTCTAATTCGCACATATCCGCTGTAATTCGACTCTGTACTATCTAGTTATGTTAAGTTATCCTATCTGAGCACAATTCAACACCACAATGAACAATTTTGCTCGTTTTGCACGAATTATGCTCATTTTCGCACGATTCAGCCTCTAATTCGCACATATCCGCTGTAATTCGACTCTGTACTATCTAGTTATGTTAAGTTATCCTATCTGAGCACAATTCAACACCACAATGAACAATTTTGCTCGTTTTGCACGAATTATGCTCATTTTCGCACTATTCAGCCTCTAATTCGGACATATCCGCTGTATTTCGACTCTGTACTATGTAGTTATGTTAAGTTATCCTATCTGAGCACAATACGACACCACAATGAACAATTTTGCTCGTTTTGCAAGAATTATGCTCATTTTCGCACGATTCAGCCTCTAATTCGCACATATCCGCTGTAATATTCGACTCTGTACTATCTAGTTATGTTAGGTTATCGTAACTGAGCACAATTCAACACCACAATGAACAATTTTGCTCGTTTTGAACGAATTATGCTCATTTTCGCACGATTCAGACTCTAATTCGCAGATATCCGCTGTATTTCGACTCTGTACTATCTAGTCATGTTAAGTTATCGTAACTGAGCACAATTCAACACCACAGTGAACAATTTTGCTCCTTTTGCACGAATTATGCTCATTTTCGCACGATTCAGCCTCTAATTCGCACATATCCGCTGTAATTCGACTCTGTACTATCTAGTCATGTTAAGTTATCGTAACTGAGCACAGTTCAACACCACAATGAACAATTTTGCTCGTTTTGAACGAATTATGCTCATTTTCGCACGATTCAGACTCTAATTCGCAGATATCCGCTGTAATTCGACTCTGTACCATCTAATTATGTTAAGTTATCCTATCTGAGCACAATTCAACACCACAATGAACAATTTTGCTCGTTTTGCACGAATTATGCTCATTTTCGCACGATTCAGCCTCTAATTCGCACATATCCGCTGTAATTCGACTCTGTACTATCTAGTTATGTTAAGTTATCCTATCTGAGCACAATTCGACACCACAATGAACAATTTTGCTCGTTTTGCAAGAATTATGCTCATTTTCGCACGATTCAGCGTCTAATTCGCACATACCCGCTGTAATTGGACTCTGTACTATCTAGTTATGTTAAGTTATCCTATCTGAGCACAATTCAACACCACAATGAACAATTTTGCTCGTTTTGCACGAATTATGCTCATTTTCGCACTATTCAGCCTCTAATTCGCACATATCCGCTGTAATTCGACTCTGTGCGATCTAGTTATGTTAAGTTATCCTATCTGAGCACAATTCAACACCACAATGAACAATTTTGCTCGTTTTGCACGAATTATGCTCATTTTCGCACGATTCAGCCTCTAATTCGCACATATCCGCTGTAATTCGACTCTGTACTATCTAGTTATGTTAAGTTATCGTATCTGAGCACAATTCAACACTACAATGAACAATTTTGCTCGTTTTGCACGAATTATGCTCATTTTCGCACGATTCAGCCTCTAATTCGCACATATCCGCTGTAATTCGACTCTGTACTATCTAGTCATGTTAAGTTATCGTAACTGAGCACAATTCAACACCACAATGAACAATTTTGCTCGTTTTGCACGAATTATGCTCATTTTCGCACGATTCAGCCTCTAATTCGCACATATCCGCTGTAATTCGACTCTGTACTATCTAGTTATGTTAAGTTATCCTATCTGAGCACAATTCAACACCACAATGAACAATTTTGCTCGTTTTGCACGAATTATGCTCATTTTCGCACTATTCAGCCTCTAATTCGCACATATCCGCTGTAATTCGACTCTGTACTATCTAGTTATGTTAAGTTATCCTATCTGAGCACAATTCAACACCACAATGAACAATTTTGCTCGTTTTGCACGAATTATGCTCATTTTCGCACGATTCAGCCTCTAATTCGCACATATCCGCTGTAATTCGACTCTGTACTATCTAGTTATGTTAAGTTATCCTATCTGAGCACAATTCAACACCACAATGAACAATTTTGCTCGTTTTGCGCGAATTATGCTCATTTTCGCACGATTCAGCCTCTAATTCGCACATATCCGCTGTAATTCGACTCTGTACTATCTAGTTATGTTAAGTTATCCTATCTGAGCACAATTCAACACCACAATGAACAATTTTGCTCGTTTTGCACGAATTTTGCTCGTTTTGCACGAATTTTGCACGTTTTGAACGAATTTTGCTCATTTTCGAACGATTCAGCCTCTAATTCGGACATATCCGCTGTATTTCGACTCTGTACTATCTAGTTATGTTAAGTTATCCTATCTGAGCACAATTCAACACCACAATGAACAATTTTGCTCGTTTTGCACGAATTATGCTCATTTTCGCACGATTCAGCCTCTAATTCGCACATATCCGCTGTAATTCGTCTCTGTACTATCTAGTTACGTTAAGTTATCCTATCTGAGCACAATTCGACACCACAATGAACAATTTTGCTCGTTTTGCACGAATCATGCTCATTTTCGCACGATTCAGCCTCTAATTCGCACATATCCGCTGTAATTCGGCTCTGTACTATCTAGTTATGTTAAGTTATCCTATCTGAGCACAATTCGACACCACAATGAACAATTTTGCTCGTTTTGCAAGAATTATGCTCATTTTCGCACGATTCAGCCTCTAATTCGCACATATCCGCTGTAATTCGTCTCTGTACTATCTAGTTACGTTAAGTTATCCTATCTGAGCACAATTCGACACCACAATGAACAATTTTGCTCGTTTTGCACGAATTATGCTCATTTTCGCACGATTCAGCCTCTAATTCGCACATATCCGCTGTAATTCGGCTCTGTACTATCTAGTTATGTTAAGTTATCCTATCTGAGCATAATTCGACACCACAATGAACAATTTTGCTCGTTTTGCACGAATTGTGATCATTTTCGCACGATTCAGCCTCTAATTCGCACATATCCGCTGTAATTCGACTCTGTACTATCTAGTTATGTTAAGTTATCCTATCTGAGCACAATTCAACACCACAATGAACAATTTTGCTCGTTTTGCACGAATTTTGCTCGTTTTGCACGAATTTTGCTCGTTTTGAACGAATTTTGCTCATTTTCGAACGATTCAGCCTCTAATTCGCACATATCCGCTGTATTTCGACTCTGTACTATCTAGTCATGTTAAGTTATCGTAACTGAGCACAATTCAACACCACAGTGAACAATTTTGCTCCTTTTGCACGAATTATGCTCATTTTCGCACGATTCAGCCTCTAATTCGCACATATCCGCTGTAATTCGACTCTGTACTATCTAGTCATGTTAAGTTATCGTAACTGAGCACAATTCAACACCACAATGAACAATTTTGCTCGTTTTGAACGAATTATGCTCATTTTCGCACGATTCAGACTCTAATTCGCAGATATCCGCTGTAATTCGACTCTGTACTATCTAATTATGTTAAGTTATCCTATCTGAGCACAATTCAACACCACAATGAACAATTTTGCTCGTTTTGCACGAATTATGCTCATTTTCGCACGATTCAGCCTCTAATTCGCACATATCCGCTGTAATTCGACTCTGTACTATCTAGTTATGTTAAGTTATCCTATCTGAGCACAATTCAACACCACAATGAACAATTTTGCTCGTTTTGCACGAATTATGCTCATTTTCGCACTATTCAGCCTCTAATTCGCACATATCCGCTGTAATTCGACTCTGTACTATCTAGTTATGTTAAGTTATCCTATCTGAGCACAATTCAACACCACAATGAACAATTTTGCTCGTTTTGCACGAATTATGCTCATTTTCGCACGATTCAGCCTCTAATTCGCACATATCCGCTGTAATTCGACTCTGTACTATCTAGTTATGTTAAGTTATCCTATCTGAGCACAATTCAACACCACAATGAACAATTTTGCTCGTTTTGCACGAATTTTGCTCGTTTTGAACGAATTTTGCTCATTTTCGAACGATTCAGCCTCTAATTCGCACATATCCGCTGTAATTCGACTCTGTACTATCTAGTTATGTTAAGTTATCGTAACTGAGCACAATTCAACACCACAATGAACAATTTTGCTCGTTTTGAACGAATTATACTCATTTTCGCACGATTCAGCGTCTAATTCGCACATATCCGCTGTAATTCGGCTCTGTACTATCTAGTTATGTTAAGTTATCCTATCTGAGCACAATTCAACACCACAATGAACAATTTTGCTCGTTTTGAACGAATTATGCTCATTTTCGCACGATTCAGCCTCTAATTCGCACATATCCGCTGTAATTCGACTCTGTACTATCTAGTTATGTTAAGTTATCCTATCTGAGCACAATTCAACACCACAATGAACAATTTTGCTCGTTTTGCACGAATTATGCTCATTTTCGCACGATTCAGCCTCTAATTCGCACATATCCGCTGTAATTCGACTCTGTACTATCTAGTTATGTTAAGTTATCCTATCTGAGCACAATTCGACACCACAATGAACAATTTTGCTCGTTTTGCAAGAATTATGCTCATTTTCGCACGATTCAGCCTCTAATTCGGACATATCCGCTGTATTTCGACTCTGTACTATGTAGTTATGTTAAGTTATCCTATCTGAGCACAATTCAACACCACAATGAACAATTTTGCTCGTTTTGCACGAATTATGCTCATTTTCGCACGATTCAGCCTCTAATTCGCACATATCCGCTGTAATTCGACTCTGTACTATCTAGTTATGTTAAGTTATCCTATCTGAGCACAATTCAACACCACAATGAACAATTTTGCTCGTTTTGCACGAATTATGCTCATTTTCGCACGATTCAGCCTCTAATTCGCACATATCCGCTGTAATTCGACTCTGTACTATCTAGTTATGTTAAGTTATCCTATCTGAGCACAATTCAACACCACAATGAACAATTTTGCTCGTTTTGCACGAATTATGCTCATTTTCGCACGATTCAGCCTCTAATTCGCACATATCCGCTGTAATTCGACTCTGTACTATCTAGTCATGTTAAGTTATCGTAACTGAGCACAATTCAACACCACAATGAAAAATTTTGCTCGTTTTGAACGAATTATGCTCATTTTCGCACGATTCAGCCTCTAATTCGCACATATCCGCTGTAATTCGGCTCTGTACTATCTAGTTATGTTAAGTTATCCTATCTGAGCATAATTCGACACCACAATGAACAATTTTGCTCGTTTTGCACGAATTGTGCTCATTTTCGCACGATTCAGCCTCTAATTCGCACATATCCGCTGTAATTCGGCTCTGTACTATCTAGTTATGTTAAGTTATCCTATCTGAGCACAATTCAACACCACAATGAACAATTTTGCTCGTTTTGCACGAATTATGCTCATTTTCGCACGATTCAGCCTCTAATTCGCACATATCCGCTGTAATTCGACTCTGTACTATCTAGTCATGTTAAGTTATCGTAACTGAGCACAATTCAACACCACAATGAAAAATTTTGCTCGTTTTGAACGAATTATGCTCATTTTCGCACGATTCAGACTCTAATTCGCACATATCCGCTGTAATTCGACTCTGTACTATCTAGTCATGTTAAGTTATCGTAACTGAGCACAATTCAACACTACAATGAACAATTTTGCTCGTTTTGAAAGAATTATGCTCATTTTCGCACGATTCAGACTCTAATTCGCACATATCCGCTGTAATTCGACTCTGTACTATCTAGTCATGTTAAGTTATCGTAACTGAGCACAATTCAACACTACAATGAACAATTTTGCTCGTTTTGAACGAATTATGCTCATTTTCGCACGATTCAGACTCTAATTCGCACATATCCGCTGTAATTCGACTCTGTACTATCTAGTCATGTTAAGTTATCGTAACTGAGCACAATTCAACACCACAATGAACAATTTTGCTCGTTTTGAACGAATTATGCTCATTTTCGCACGATTCAGACTCTAATTCGCAGATATCCGCTGTAATTCGACTCTGTACTATCTAGTTATGTTAAGTTATCCTATCTGAGCACAATTCAACACCACAATGAACAATTTTGCTCGTTTTGAACGAATTATGCTCATTTTCGCACGATTCAGCCTCTAATTCGCACATATCCGCTGTAATTCGACTCTGTACTATCTAGATGTTAAGTTATCCTATCTGAGCACAATTCAACACCACAATGAACAATTTTGCTCGTTTTGCACGAATTATGCTCATTTTCGCACGATTCAGCCTCTAATTCGCACATATCCGCTGTAATTCGACTCTGTACTATCTAGTTATGTTAAGTTATCCTATCTGAGCACAATTCGACACCACAATGAACAATTTTGCTCGTTTTGCAAGAATTATGCTCATTTTCGCACGATTCAGCCTCTAATTCGGACATATCCGCTGTATTTCGACTCTGTACTATGTAGTTATGTTAAGTTATCCTATCTGAGCACAATTCAACACCACAATGAACAATTTTGCTCGTTTTGCACGAATTATGCACATTTTCGCACGATTCAGCCTCTAATTCGCACATATCCGCTGTAATTCGACTCTGTACTATCTAGTTATGTTAAGTTATCCTATCTGAGCACAATTCAACACCACAATGAACAAGTTTGCTCGTTTTGCACGAATTTTGCTCGTTTTGAACGAATTTTGCTCATTTTCGAACGATTCAGCCTCTAATTCGCACATATCCGCTGTATTTCGACTCTGTACTATCTAGTTATGTTAAGTTATCCTATCTGAGCACAATTCGACACCACAATGAACAATTTTGCTCGTTTTGCAAGAATTATGCTCATTTTCGCACGATTCAGCCTCTAATTCGCACATATCCGCTGTAATTCGACTCTGTACTATCTAGTCATGTTAAGTTATCGTAACTGAGCACAATTCAACACCACAATGAACAATTTTGCTCGTTTTGAACGAATTATGCTCATTTTCGCACGATTCAGCCTCTAATTCGCACATATCCGCTGTAATTCGACTCTGTACTATCTAGTTATGTTAAGTTATCGTAACTGAGCACAATTCAACACCACAATGAACAATTTTGCTCGTTTTGCACGAATTATGCTCATTTTCGCACGATTCAGCCTCTAATTCGCACATATCCGCTGTAATTCGACTCTGTACTATCTAGTCATGTTAAGTTATCGTAACTGAGCACAATTTAACACCACAATGAACAATTTTGCTCGTTTTGCACGAATTATGCTCATTTTCGCACGATTCAGCCTCTTATTCGCACATATCCGCTGTAATTCGACTCTGTACTATCTAGTTATGTTAAGTTATCGTAACTGAGCACAATTCAACACCACAATGAACAATTTTGCTCGTTTTGCACGAATTTTGCTCATTTTCGCACGATTCAGCCTCTAATTCGCACATATCCGCTGTAATTCGACTCTGTACTATCTAGTTATGTTAAGTTATCGTAACTGAGCACAATTCAACACCACAATGAAGAATTTTGCTCGTTTTGAACGAATTATGCTCATTTTCGCACGATTCAGCCTCTAATTCGCACATATCCGCTGTAATTCGACTCTGTGCTATCTAGTTATGTTAAGTTATCCTATCTGAGCACAATTCAACACCAGAATGAACAATTTTGCTTGTTTTGCACGAATTTTGCTCGTTTTGAACGAATTTTGCTCATTTTCGAACGATTCAGCCTCTAATTCACACATATCCGCTGTAATTCGACTCTGTACTATCTAGTCATGTTAAGTTATCGTAACTGAGCACAATTCAACACCACAATGAACAATTTTGGTCGTTTTGAACGAATTATGCTCATTTTCGCACGATTCAGCCTCTAATTCGCACATATCCGCTGTAATTCGACTCTGTACTATCTAGTCATGTTAAGTTATCCTATCTGAGCACAATTCAACACCACAATGAACAATTTTGCTCGTTTTGCACGAATTTTGCTCGTTTTGAACGAATTTTGCTCATTTTCGAACGATTCAGCCTCTAATTCGCACATATCCGCTGTAATTCGACTCTGTACTATCTAGTTATGTTAAGTTATCGTAACTGAGCACAATTCAACACCACAATGAACAATTTTGCTCGTTTTGAACGAATTATACTCATTTTCGCACGATTCAGCGTCTAATTCGCACATATCCGCTGTAATTCGGCTCTGTACTATCTAGTTATGTTAAGTTATCCTATCTGAGCACAATTCAACACCACAATGAACAATTTTGCTCGTTTTGAACGAATTATGCTCATTTTCGCACGATTCAGCCTCTAATTCGCACATATCCGCTGTAATTCGACTCTGTACTATCTAGTTATGTTAAGTTATCCTATCTGAGCACAATTCAACACCACAATGAACAATTTTGCTCGTTTTGCACGAATTATGCTCATTTTCGCACGATTCAGCCTCTAATTCGCACATATCCGCTGTAATTCGACTCTGTACTATCTAGTTATGTTAAGTTATCCTATCTGAGCACAATTCGACACCACAATGAACAATTTTGCTCGTTTTGCAAGAATTATGCTCATTTTCGCACGATTCAGCCTCTAATTCGGACATATCCGCTGTATTTCGACTCTGTACTATGTAGTTATGTTAAGTTATCCTATCTGAGCACAATTCAACACCACAATGAACAATTTTGCTCGTTTTGCACGAATTATGCTCATTTTCGCACGATTCAGCCTCTAATTCGCACATATCCGCTGTAATTCGACTCTGTACTATCTAGTTATGTTAAGTTATCCTATCTGAGCACAATTCAACACCACAATGAACAAGTTTGCTCATTTTGCACGAATTTTGCTCGTTTTGAACGAATTATGCTCATTTTCGCACGATTCAGCCTCTAATTCGCACATATCCGCTGTAATTCGACTCTGTACTATCTAGTCATGTTAAGTTATCGTAACTGAGCACAATTCAACACTACAATGAACAATTTTGCTCGTTTTCAACGAATTATGCTCATTTTCGCACGATTCAGACTCTAATTCGCACATATCCGCTGTAATTCGACTCTGTACTATCTAGTTATGTTAAGTTATCCTATCTGAGCACAATTCAACACCACAATGAACAATTTTGCTCGTTTTGCACGAATTATGCTCATTTTCGCACGATTCAGCCTCTAATTCGCACATATCCGCTGTAATTCGACTCTGTACTATCTAGTTATGTTAAGTTATCCTATCTGAGCACAATTCAACACCACAATGAACAATTTTGCTCGTTTTGCACGAATTTTGCTCGTTTTGCACGAATTCTGCTCATTTTCGCACGATTCAGCCTCTAATTCGCACATATCCGCTGTAATTCGACTCTGTACTATCTAGTTATGTTAAGTTATCCTATCTGAGCACAATTCAACACCACAATGAACAATTTTGCTCGTTTTGCACGAATTATGCTCATTTTCGCACGATTCAGCCTCTAATTCGCACATATCCGCTGTAATTCGACTCTGTACTATCTAGTCATGTTAAGTTATCGTAACTGAGCACAATTCAACACCACAATGAAAAATTTTGCTCGTTTTGAACGAATTATGCTCATTTTCGCACGATTCAGCCTCTAATTCGCACATATCCGCTGTAATTCGGCTCTGTACTATCTAGTTATGTTAAGTTATCCTATCTGAGCATAATTCGACACCACAATGAACAATTTTGCTCGTTTTGCACGAATTGTGCTCATTTTCGCACGATTCAGCCTCTAATTCGCACATATCCGCTGTAATTCGGCTCTGTACTATCTAGTTATGTTAAGTTATCCTATCTGAGCACAATTCAACACCACAATGAACAATTTTGCTCGTTTTGCACGAATTATGCTCATTTTCGCACGATTCAGCCTCTAATTCGCACATATCCGCTGTAATTCGACTCTGTACTATCTAGTCATGTTAAGTTATCGTAACTGAGCACAATTCAACACCACAATGAAAAATTTTGCTCGTTTTGAACGAATTATGCTCATTTTCGCACGATTCAGACTCTAATTCGCACATATCCGCTGTAATTCGACTCTGTACTATCTAGTCATGTTAAGTTATCGTAACTGAGCACAATTCAACACTACAATGAACAATTTTGCTCGTTTTGAAAGAATTATGCTCATTTTCGCACGATTCAGACTCTAATTCGCACATATCCGCTGTAATTCGACTCTGTACTATCTAGTCATGTTAAGTTATCGTAACTGAGCACAATTCAACACTACAATGAACAATTTTGCTCGTTTTGAACGAATTATGCTCATTTTCGCACGATTCAGACTCTAATTCGCACATATCCGCTGTAATTCGACTCTGTACTATCTAGTCATGTTAAGTTATCGTAACTGAGCACAATTCAACACCACAATGAACAATTTTGCTCGTTTTGAACGAATTATGCTCATTTTCGCACGATTCAGACTCTAATTCGCAGATATCCGCTGTAATTCGACTCTGTACTATCTAGTTATGTTAAGTTATCCTATCTGAGCACAATTCAACACCACAATGAACAATTTTGCTCGTTTTGAACGAATTATGCTCATTTTCGCACGATTCAGCCTCTAATTCGCACATATCCGCTGTAATTCGACTCTGTACTATCTAGTTATGTTAAGTTATCCTATCTGAGCACAATTCAACACCACAATGAACAATTTTGCTCGTTTTGCACGAATTATGCTCATTTTCGCACGATTCAGCCTCTAATTCGCACATATCCGCTGTAATTCGACTCTGTACTATCTAGTTATGTTAAGTTATCCTATCTGAGCACAATTCGACACCACAATGAACAATTTTGCTCGTTTTGCAAGAATTATGCTCATTTTCGCACGATTCAGCCTCTAATTCGGACATATCCGCTGTATTTCGACTCTGTACTATGTAGTTATGTTAAGTTATCCTATCTGAGCACAATTCAACACCACAATGAACAATTTTGCTCGTTTTGCACGAATTATGCACATTTTCGCACGATTCAGCCTCTAATTCGCACATATCCGCTGTAATTCGACTCTGTACTATCTAGTTATGTTAAGTTATCCTATCTGAGCACAATTCAACACCACAATGAACAAGTTTGCTCGTTTTGCACGAATTTTGCTCGTTTTGAACGAATTTTGCTCATTTTCGAACGATTCAGCCTCTAATTCGCACATATCCGCTGTATTTCGACTCTGTACTATCTAGTTATGTTAAGTTATCCTATCTGAGCACAATTCGACACCACAATGAACAATTTTGCTCGTTTTGCAAGAATTATGCTCATTTTCGCACGATTCAGCCTCTAATTCGCACATATCCGCTGTAATTCGACTCTGTACTATCTAGTCATGTTAAGTTATCGTAACTGAGCACAATTCAACACCACAATGAACAATTTTGCTCGTTTTGAACGAATTATGCTCATTTTCGCACGATTCAGCCTCTAATTCGCACATATCCGCTGTAATTCGACTCTGTACTATCTAGTTATGTTAAGTTATCGTAACTGAGCACAATTCAACACCACAATGAACAATTTTGCTCGTTTTGCACGAATTATGCTCATTTTCGCACGATTCAGCCTCTAATTCGCACATATCCGCTGTAATTCGACTCTGTACTATCTAGTCATGTTAAGTTATCGTAACTGAGCACAATTTAACACCACAATGAACAATTTTGCTCGTTTTGCACGAATTATGCTCATTTTCGCACGATTCAGCCTCTTATTCGCACATATCCGCTGTAATTCGACTCTGTACTATCTAGTTATGTTAAGCTATCGTAACTGAGCACAATTCAACACCACAATGAACAATTTTGCTCGTTTTGCACGAATTATGCTCATTTTCGCACGATTCAGCCTCTAATTCGCACATATCCGCTGTAATTCGACTCTGTACTATCTAGTTATGTTAAGTTATCGTAACTGAGCACAATTCAACACCACAATGAAGAATTTTGCTCGTTTTGAACGAATTATGCTCATTTTCGCACGATTCAGCCTCTAATTCGCACATATCCGCTGTAATTCGACTCTGTGCTATCTAGTTATGTTAAGTTATCCTATCTGAGCACAATTCAACACCAGAATGAACAATTTTGCTTGTTTTGCACGAATTTTGCTCGTTTTGAACGAATTTTGCTCATTTTCGAACGATTCAGCCTCTAATTCACACATATCCGCTGTAATTCGACTCTGTACTATCTAGTCATGTTAAGTTATCGTAACTGAGCACAATTCAACACCACAATGAACAATTTTGGTCGTTTTGAACGAATTATGCTCATTTTCGCACGATTCAGCCTCTAATTCGCACATATCCGCTGTATTTCGACTCTGTACTATGTAGTTATGTTAAGTTATCCTATCTGAGCACAATTCAACACCACAATGAACAATTTTGCTCGTTTTGCACGAATTATGCACATTTTCGCACGATTCAGCCTCTAATTCGCACATATCCGCTGTAATTCGACTCTGTACTATCTAGTTATGTTAAGTTATCCTATCTGAGCACAATTCAACACCACAATGAACAAGTTTGCTCGTTTTGCACGAATTTTGCTCGTTTTGAACGAATTTTGCTCATTTTCGAACGATTCAGCCTCTAATTCGCACATATCCGCTGTATTTCGACTCTGTACTATCTAGTTATGTTAAGTTATCCTATCTGAGCACAATTCGACACCACAATGAACAATTTTGCTCGTTTTGCAAGAATTATGCTCATTTTCGCACGATTCAGCCTCTAATTCGCACATATCCGCTGTAATTCGACTCTGTACTATCTAGTCATGTTAAGTTATCGTAACTGAGCACAATTCAACACCACAATGAACAATTTTGCTCGTTTTGAACGAATTATGCTCATTTTCGCACGATTCAGCCTCTAATTCGCACATATCCGCTGTAATTCGACTCTGTACTATCTAGTTATGTTAAGTTATCGTAACTGAGCACAATTCAACACCACAATGAACAATTTTGCTCGTTTTGCACGAATTATGCTCATTTTCGCACGATTCAGCCTCTAATTCGCACATATCCGCTGTAATTCGACTCTGTACTATCTAGTCATGTTAAGTTATCGTAACTGAGCACAATTTAACACCACAATGAACAATTTTGCTCGTTTTGCACGAATTATGCTCATTTTCGCACGATTCAGCCTCTAATTCGCACATATCCGCTGTAATTCGACTCTGTACTATCTAGTCATGTTAAGTTATCGTAACTGAGCACAATTTAACACCACAATGAACAATTTTGCTCGTTTTGCACGAATTATGCTCATTTTCGCACGATTCAGCCTCTTATTCGCACATATCCGCTGTAATTCGACTCTGTACTATCTAGTTATGTTAAGTTATCGTAACTGAGCACAATTCAACACCACAATGAACAATTTTGCTCGTTTTGCACGAATTATGCTCATTTTCGCACGATTCAGCCTCTAATTCGCACATATCCGCTGCAATTCGACTCTGTACTATCTAGTTATGTTAAGTTATCGTAACTGAGCACAATTCAACACCACAATGAAGAATTTTGCTCGTTTTGAACGAATTATGCTCATTTTCGCACGATTCAGCCTCTAATTCGCACATATCCGCTGTAATTCGACTCTGTGCTATCTAGTTATGTTAAGTTATCCTATCTGAGCACAATTCAACACCAGAATGAACAATTTTGCTTGTTTTGCACGAATTTTGCTCGTTTTGAACGAATTTTGCTCATTTTCGAACGATTCAGCCTCTAATTCACACATATCCGCTGTAATTCGACTCTGTACTATCTAGTCATGTTAAGTTATCGTAACTGAGCACAATTCAACACCACAATGAACAATTTTGGTCGTTTTGAACGAATTATGCTCATTTTCGCACGATTCAGCCTCTAATTCGCACATATCCGCTGTAATTCGACTCTGTACTATCTAGTCATGTTAAGTTATCGTAACTGAGCACAATTCAACACTACAATGAACAATTTTGCTCGTTTTCAACGAATTATGCTCATTTTCGCACGATTCAGACTCTAATTCGCACATATCCGCTGTAATTCGACTCTGTACTATCTAGTTATGTTAAGTTATCCTATCTGAGCACAATTCAACACCACAATGAACAATTTTGCTCGTTTTGCACGAATTATGCTCATTTTCGCACGATTCAGCCTCTAATTCGCACATATCCGCTGTAATTCGACTCTGTAGTATCTAGTTATGTTAAGTTATCCTATCTGAGCACAATTCAACACCACAATGAACAATTTTGCTCGTTTTGCACGAATTTTGCTCGTTTTGCACGAATTTTGCTCGTTTTGAACGAATTTTGCTCATTTTCGAACGATTCAGCCTCTAATTCGCACATATCCGCTGTAATTCGACTCTGTACTATCTAGTTATGTTAAGTTATCGTAACTGAGCACAATTCAACACCACAATGAACAACTTTGCTCGTTTTGGACGAATTATACTCATTTTCGCACGATTCAGCGTCTAATTCGCACATATCCGCTGTAATTCGGCTCTGTACTATCTAGTTATGTTAAGTTATCCTATCTGAGCACAATTCAACACCACAATGAACAATTTTGCTCGTTTTGAACGAATTATGCTCATTTTCGCACGATTCAGCCTCTAATTCGCACATATCCGCTGTAATTCGGCTCTGTACTATCTAGTTATGTTAAGTTATCCTATCTGAGCATAATTCGACACCACAATGAACAATTTTGCTCGTTTTGCACGAATTCTGCTCATTTTCGCACGATTCAGCCTCTAATTCGCACATATCCGCTGTAATTCGACTCTGTACTATCTAGTTATGTTAAGTTATCCTATCTGAGCACAATTCAACACCACAATGAACAATTTTGCTCGTTTTGCACGAATTATGCTCATTTTCGCACGATTCAGCCTCTAATTCGCACATATCCGCTGTAATTCGACTCTGTACTATCTAGTCATGTTAAGTTATCGTAACTGAGCACAATTCAACACCACAATGAAAAATTTTGCTCGTTTTGAACGAATTATGCTCATTTTCGCACGATTCAGCCTCTAATTCGCACATATCCGCTGTAATTCGGCTCTGTACTATCTAGTTATGTTAAGTTATCCTATCTGAGCATAATTCGACACCACAATGAACAATTTTGCTCGTTTTGCACGAATTGTGCTCATTTTCGCACGATTCAGCCTCTAATTCGCACATATCCGCTGTAATTCGGCTCTGTACTATCTAGTTATGTTAAGTTATCCTATCTGAGCACAATTCAACACCACAATGAACAATTTTGCTCGTTTTGCACGAATTATGCTCATTTTCGCACGATTCAGCCTCTAATTCGCACATATCCGCTGTAATTCGACTCTGTACTATCTAGTCATGTTAAGTTATCGTAACTGAGCACAATTCAACACCACAATGAAAAATTTTGCTCGTTTTGAACGAATTATGCTCATTTTCGCACGATTCAGACTCTAATTCGCACATATCCGCTGTAATTCGACTCTGTACTATCTAGTCATGTTAAGTTATCGTAACTGAGCACAATTCAACACTACAATGAACAATTTTGCTCGTTTTGAACGAATTATGCTCATTTTCGCACGATTCAGACTCTAATTCGCACATATCCGCTGTAATTCGACTCTGTACTATCTAGTCATGTTAAGTTATCGTAACTGAGCACAATTCAACACCACAATGAAAAATTTTGCTCGTTTTGAACGAATTATGCTCATTTTCGCACGATTCAGACTCTAATTCGCACATATCCGCTGTAATTCGACTCTGTACTATCTAGTCATGTTAAGTTATCGTAACTGAGCACAATTCAACACTACAATGAACAATTTTGCTCGTTTTGAACGAATTATGCTCATTTTCGCACGATTCAGACTCTAATTCGCACATATCCGCTGTAATTCGACTCTGTACTATCTAGTCATGTTAAGTTATCGTAACTGAGCACAATTCAACACCACAATGAACAATTTTGCTCGTTTTGAACGAATTATGCTCATTTTCGCACGATTCAGACTCTAATTCGCAGATATCCGCTGTAATTCGACTCTGTACTATCTAGTTATGTTAAGTTATCCTATCTGAGCACAATTCAACACCACAATGAACAATTTTGCTCGTTTTGCACGAATTATGCTCATTTTCGCACGATTCAGCCTCTAATTCGCACATATCCGCTGTAATTCGACTCTGTACTATCTAGTTATGTTAAGTTATCCTATCTGAGCACAATTCAACACCACAATGAACAATTTTGCTCGTTTTGCACGAATTATGCTCATTTTCGCACGATTCAGACTCTAATTCGCAGATATCCGCTGTAATTCGACTCTGTACTATCTAGTTATGTTAAGTTATCCTATCTGAGCACAATTCAACACCACAATGAACAATTTTGCTCGTTTTGCACGAATTTTGCTCGTTTTGCACGAATTTTGCACGTTTTGAACGAATTTTGCTCATTTTCGAACGATTCAGCCTCTAATTCGGACATATCCGCTGTATTTCGACTCTGTACTATCTAGTTATGTTAAGTTATCGTAACTGAGCACAATTCAACACCACAATGAACAACTTTGCTCGTTTTGAACGAATTATACTCATTTTCGCACGATTCAGCGTCTAATTCGCACATATCCGCTGTAATTCGGCTCTGTACTATCTAGTTATGTTAAGTTATCCTATCTGAGCACAATTCAACACCACAATGAACAATTTTGCTCGTTTTGAACGAATTATGCTCATTTTCGCACGATTCAGCCTCTAATTCGCACATATCCGCTGTAATTCGGCTCTGTACTATCTAGTTATGTTAAGTTATCCTATCTGAGCATAATTCGACACCACAATGAACAATTTTGCTCGTTTTGCACGAATTCTGCTCATTTTCGCACGATTCAGCCTCTAATTCGCACATATCCGCTGTAATTCGACTCTGTACTATCTAGTTATGTTAAGTTATCCTATCTGAGCACAATTCAACACCACAATGAACAATTTTGCTCGTTTTGAACGAATTATGCTCATTTTCGCACGATTCAGCCTCTAATTCGCACATATCCGCTGTAATTCGGCTCTGTACTATCTAGTTATGTTAAGTTATCCTATCTGAGCATAATTCGACACCACAATGAACAATTTTGCTCGTTTTGCACGAATTATGCTCATTTTCGCACGATTCAGCCTCTAATTCGCACATATCCGCTGTAATTCGGCTCTGTACTATCTAGTTATGTTAAGTTATCCTATCTGAGCATAATTCGACACCACAATGAACAATTTTGCTCGTTTTGCACGAATTGTGCTCATTTTCGCACGATTCAGCCTCTAATTCGCACATATCCGCTGTAATTCGGCTCTGTACTATCTAGTCATGTTAAGTTATCGTAACTGAGCACAATTCAACACTACAATGAACAATTTTGCTCGTTTTGAACGAATTATGCTCATTTTCGCACGATTCAGACTCTAATTCGCACATATCCGCTGTAATTCGACTCTGTACTATCTAGTCATGTTAAGTTATCGTAACTGAGCACAATTCAACACCACAATGAAAAATTTTGCTCGTTTTGAACGAATTATGCTCATTTTCGCACGATTCAGACTCTAATTCGCACATATCCGCTGTAATTCGACTCTGTACTATCTAGTCATGTTAAGTTATCGTAACTGAGCACAATTCAACACTACAATGAACAATTTTGCTCGTTTTGAACGAATTATGCTCATTTTCGCACGATTCAGACTCTAATTCGCACATATCCGCTGTAATTCGACTCTGTACTATCTAGTCATGTTAAGTTATCGTAACTGAGCACAATTCAACACCACAATGAACAATTTTGCTCGTTTTGAACGAATTATGCTCATTTTCGCACGATTCAGACTCTAATTCGCAGATATCCGCTGTAATTCGACTCTGTACTATCTAGTTATGTTAAGTTATCCTATCTGAGCACAATTCAACACCACAATGAACAATTTTGCTCGTTTTGCACGAATTATGCTCATTTTCGCACGATTCAGCCTCTAATTCGCACATATCCGCTGTAATTCGACTCTGTACTATCTAGTTATGTTAAGTTATCCTATCTGAGCACAATTCAACACCACAATGAACAATTTTGCTCGTTTTGCACGAATTATGCTCATTTTCGCACGATTCAGACTCTAATTCGCAGATATCCGCTGTAATTCGACTCTGTACTATCTAGTTATGTTAAGTTATCCTATCTGAGCACAATTCAACACCACAATGAACAATTTTGCTCATTTTGCACGAATTTTGCTCGTTTTGCACGAATTTTGCACGTTTTGAACGAATTTTGCTCATTTTCGAACGATTCAGCCTCTAATTCGGACATATCCGCTGTATTTCGACTCTGTACTATCTAGTTATGTTAAGTTATCCTATCTGAGCACAATTCGACACCACAATGAACAATTTTGCTCGTTTTGCAAGAATTATGCTCATTTTCGCACGATTCAGCCTCTAATTCGCACATATCCGCTGTAATTCGACTCTGTACTATCTAGTTATGTTAAGTTATCCTATCTGAGCACAATTCAACACCACAATGAACAATTTTGCTCGTTTTGCACGAATTATGCTCATTTTCGCACGATTCAGCCTCTAATTCGCACATATCCGCTGTAATTCGACTCTGTACTATCTAGTCATGTTAAGTTATCGTAACTGAGCACAATTCAACACCACAATGAACAATTTTGCTCGTTTTGAACGAATTATGCTCATTTTCGCACGATTCAGCCTCTAATTCGCACATATCCGCTGTAATTCTACTCTGTACTATCTAGTCCTGTTAAGTTATCGTAACTGAGCACAATTCAACACTACAATGAACAATTTTGCTCGTTTTGAACGAATTATGCTCATTTTCGCACGATTCAGACTCTAATTCGCACATATCCGCTGTACTTCGACTCTGTACTATCTAGTTATGTTAAGTTATCGTAACTGAGCACAATTCAACACCACAATGAACAATTTTGCTCGTTTTGAACGAATTATGCTCATTTTCGCACGATTCAGCCTCTAATTCGCACATATCCGCTGTAATTCGACTCTGTACTATATAGTCATGTTAAGTTATCGTAACTGAGCACAATTCAACACCACAATGAACAATTTTGCTCGTTTTGAACGAATTATGCTCATTTTCGCACGATTCAGACTCTAATTCGCAGATATCCGCTGTAATTCGACTCTGTACTATCTAGTTATGTTAAGTTATCCTATCTGAGCACAATTCAACACCACAATGAACAATTTTGCTCGTTTTGCACGAATTATGCTCATTTTCGCACGATTGAGCCTCTAATTCGCACATATCCGCTGTAATTCGACTCTGTACTATCTAGTTATGTTAAGTTATCCTATCTGAGCACAATTCAACACCACAATGAACAATTTTGCTCGTTTTGCACGAATTATGCTCATTTTCGCACTATTCAGCCTCTAATTCGCACAAATCCGCTGTAATTCGACTCTGTACTATCTAGTTATGTTAAGTTATCCTATCTGAGCACAATTCGACACCACAATGAACAATTTTGCTCGTTTTGCAAGAATTATGCTCATTTTCGCACGATTCAGACTCTAATTCGCACATATCCGCTGTAATTCGTCTCTGTACTATCTAGTTATGTTAAGTTATCCTATCTGAGCACAATTCAACACCACAATGAACAATTTTGCTCGTTTTGCACGAATTATGCTCATTTTCGCACGATTCAGCCTCTAATTCGCACATATCCGCTGTAATTCGACTCTGTACTATCTAGTTATGTTAAGTTATCCTATCTGAGCACAATTCAACACCACAATGAACACTTTTGCTCGTTTTGCACGAATTTTGCTCGTTTTGCACGAATTTTGCTCGTTTTGAACGAATTTTGCTCATTTTCGAACGATTCAGCCTCTAATTCGCACATATCCGCTGTAATTCGACTCTGTACTATCTAGTTATGTTAAGTTATCGTAACTGAGCACAATTCAACACCACAATGAACAATTCTGCTCGTTTTGAACGAATTTTGCTCATTTTCGAACGATTCAGCCTCTAATTCGCACATATCCGCTGTAATTCGACTCTGTACTATCTAGTCATGTTAAGTTATCGTAACTGAGCACAATTTAACACCACAATGAACTATTTTGCTCGTTTTGAACGAATTATGCTCATTTTCGCACGATTCAGCATCTAATTCGCACATATCCGCTGTAATTCGGCTCTGTACTATCTAGTCATGTTAAGTTATCGTAAATGAGCACAATTCAACACCACAATGGACAATTTTGCTTGTTTTGAACGAATTATGCTCATTTTCGCACGATTCAGACTCTAATTCGCACATATCCGCTGTAATTCGACTCTGTACTATCTAGTTATGTTAAGTTATCGTAACTGAGCACAATTCAACACCACAATGAACAATTTTGCTCGTTTTGAACGAATTATGTTCATTTTCGCACGATTCAGCCTCTAATTCGCACATATCCGCTGTAATTCGACTCTGTACTATCTAGTTATGTTAAGTTATCCTATCTGAGCACAATTCAACACCACAATGAACAATTTTGCTCGTTTTGCACGAATTATGCTCATTTTCGCACGATTCAGACTCTAATTCGCAGATATCCGCTGTAATTCGACTCTGTACTATCTAGTTATGTTAAGTTATCCTATCTGAGCACAATTCAACACCACAATGAACAATTTTGCTCGTTTTGCACGAATTTTGCTCGTTTTGCACGAATTTTGCACGTTTTGAACGAATTTTGCTCATTTTCGAACGATTCAGCCTCTAATTCGCACATATCCGCTGTAATTCGACTCTGTACTATCTAGTCATGTTAAGTTATCGTAACTGAGCACAATTTAACACCACAATGAACAATTTTGCTCGTTTTGCAAGAATTATGCTCATTTTCGCACGATTCAGCCTCTAATTCGCACATATCCGCTGTAATTCGACTCTGTACTATCTAGTCATGTTAAGTTATCGTAACTGAGCACAATTCAACACCACAATGAACAATTTTGCTCGTTTTGCAAGAATTATGCTCATTTTCGCACGATTCAGCCTCTAATTCGCACATATCCGCTGTAATTCGACTCTGTACTATCTAGTTATGTTAAGTTATCGTAACTGAGCACAATTCAACACCACAATGAACAATTTTGCTCGTTTTGAACGAATTATGCTCATTTTCGCACGATTCAGCCTCTAATTCGCACATATCCGCTGTAATTCGACTCTGTACTATCTAGTTATGTTAAGTTATCCTATCTGAGCACAATTCAACAACACAATGAACAATTTTGCTCGTCTTGCACGAATTATGCTCATTTTCGCACGATTCAGCCTCTAATTCGCACATATCCGCTGTAATTCGACTCTGTACTATCTAGTCATGTTAAGTTATCGTAACTGAGCACAATTCAACACCACAATGAACAATTTTGCTCGTTTTGAACGAATTATGCTCATTTTCGCACGATTCAGCCTCTAATTCGCACATATCCGCTGTAATTCTACTCTGTACTATCTAGTCCTGTTAAGTTATCGTAACTGAGCACAATTCAACACCACAATGAACAATTTTGCTCGTTTTGAACGAATTATGCTCATTTTCGCACGATTCAGACTCTAATTCGCAGATATCCGCTGTAATTCGACTCTGTACTATCTAGTTATGTTAAGTTATCCCATCTGAGCACAATTCAACACCACAATGCACAATTTTGCTCGTTTTGCACGAATTATGCTCATTTTCGCACGATTGAGCCTCTAATTCGCACATATCCGCTGTAATTCGACTCTGTACTATCTAGTTATGTTAAGTTATCCTATCTGAGCACAATTCAACACCACAATGAACAATTTTGCTCGTTTTGCACGAATTATGCTCATTTTCGCACTATTCAGCCTCTAATTCGCACATATCCGCTGTAATTCGACTCTGTACTATCTAGTTATGTTAAGTTATCCTATCTGAGCACAATTCAACACCACAATGAACAATTTTGCTCGTTTTGCACGAATTATGCTCATTTTCGCACGATTCAGCCTCTAATTCGCACATATCCGCTGTAATTCGACTCTGTACTATCTAGTTATGTTAAGTTATCCTATCTGAGCACAATTCAACACCACAATGAACAATTTTGCTCGTTTTGCACGAATTTTGCTCGTTTTGCACGAATTTTGCTCGTTTTGAACGAATTTTGCTCATTTTCGAACGATTCAGCCTCTAATTCCCACATATCCGCTGTATTTCGACTCTGTACTATCTAGTTATGTTAAGTTATCCTATCTGAGCACAATTCGACACCACAATGAACAATTTTGCTCGTTTTGCAAGAATTATGCTCATTTTCGCACGATTCAGCCTCTAATTCGCACATATCCGCTGTAATTCGACTCTGTACTATCTAGTTACGTTAAGTTATCCTATCTGAGCACAATTCGACACCACAATGAACAATTTTGCTCGTTTTGAACGAATTTTGCTCATTTTCGAACGATTCAGCCTCTAATTCGCACATATCCGCTGTATTTCGACTCTGTACTATCTAGTTATGTTAAGTTATCCTATCTGAGCACAATTCGACACCACAATGAACAATTTTGCTCGTTTTGCAAGAATTATGCTCATTTTCGCACGATTCAGCCTCTAATTCGCACATATCCGCTGTAATTCGACTCTGTACTATCTAGTTACGTTAAGTTATCCTATCTGAGCGCAATTCGACACCACAATGAACAATTTTGCTCGTTTTGCAAGAATTATGCTCATTTTCGCACGATTCAGCCTCTAATTCGCACATATCCGCTGTAATTCGCCTCTGAACTATCTAGTCATGTTAAGTTATCGTAACTGAGCACAATTCAACACCACAATGAACAATTTTGCTCGTTTTGCACGAATTATGCTCATTTTCGCACGATTCAGCCTCTAATTCGCACATATCCGCTGTAATTCGACTCTGTACTATCTAGTTATGTTAAGTTATCCCATCTGAGCACAATTCAACACCACAATGAACAATTTTGCTCGTTTTGCACTAATTATGCTCATTTTCGCACGATTCAGCCTCTAATTCGCACATATCCGCTGTAATTCGACTCTGTACTATCTAGTTATGTTAAGATATCCTATCTGAGCACAATTCAACACCACAATGAACAATTTTGCTCGTTTTGCACGAATTTTGCTCGTTTTGCACGAATTTTGCACGTTTTGAACGAATTTTGCTCATTTTCGAACGATTCAGCCTCTAATTCGGACATATCCGCTGTATTTCGACTCTGTACTATCTAGTTATGTTAGGTTATCCTATCTGAGCACAATTCGACACCACAATGAACAATTTTGCTCGTTTTGCAAGAATTATGCTCATTTTCGCACGATTCAGCCTCTAATTCGCACATATCCGCTGTAATTCGACTCTGTACTATCTAGATATGTTAAGTTATCGTAACTGAGCACAATTCAACACCACAATGAACAATTTTGCTCGTTTTGAACGAATTATGCTCATTTTCGCACGATTCAGCCTCTAATTCGTACATATCCGCTGTAATTCGGCTCTGTACTATCTAGTTATGTTAAGTTATCCTATCTGAGCATAATTCGACACCACAATGAACAATTTTGCTCGTTTTGCACGAATTGTGCTCATTTTCGCACGATTCAGACTCTAATTCGCACATATCCGCTGTAATTCGACTCTGTACTATCTAGTTATGTTAAGTTATCCTATCTGAGCACAATTCAACACCACAATGAACAATTTTGCTCGTTTTGCACGAATTATGCTCATTTTCGCACGATTCAGCCTCTAATTCGCACATATCCGCTGTAATTCGACTCTGTACTATCTAGTCATGTTAAGTTATCGTAACTGAGCACAATTCAACACCACAATGAACAATTTTGCTCGTTTTGCAAGAATTATGCTCATTTTCGCACGATTCAGACTCTAATTCGCACATATCCGCTGTAATTCGACTCTGTACTATCTAGTTATGTTAAGTTATCGTAACTGAGCACAATTCAACACCACAATGAACAATTTTGCTCGTTTTGAACGAATTATGCTCATTTTCGCACGATTCAGCCTCTAATTCGCACATATCCGCTGTAATTCGACTCTGTACTATCTAGTTATGTTAAGTTATCCTATCTGAGCACAATTCAACACCACAATGAACAATTTTGCTCGTTTTGCACGAATTATGCTCATTTTCGCACGATTCAGCCTCTAATTCGCACATATCCGCTGTAATTCGACTCTGTACTATCTAGTCATGTTAAGTTATCGTAACTGAGCACAATTCAACACCACAATGAACAATTTTGCTCGTTTTGAACGAATTATGCTCATTTTCGCACGATTCAGCCTCTAATTCGCACATATCCGCTGTAATTCTACTCTGTACTATCTAGTCCTGTTAAGTTATCGTAACTGAGCACAATTCAACACTACAATGAACAATTTTGCTCGTTTTGAACGAATTATGCTCATTTTCGCACGATTCAGACTCTAATTCGCACATATCCGCTGTAATTCGACTCTGTACTATCTAGTTATGTTAAGTTATCGTAACTGAGCACAATTCAACACCACAATGAACAATTTTGCTCGTTTTGAACGAATTATGCTCATTTTCGCACGATTCAGCCTCTAATTCGCACATATCCGCTGTAATTCGACTCTGTACTATCTAGTCATGTTAAGTTATCGTAACTGAGCACAATTCAACACCACAATGAACAATTTTGCTCGTTTTGAACGAATTATGCTCATTTTCGCACGATTCAGACTCTAATTCGCAGATATCCGCTGTAATTCGACTCTGTACTATCTTGTTATGTTAAGTTATCCTATCTGAGCACAATTCAACACCACAATGAACAATTTTGCTCGTTTTGCACGAATTATGCTCATTTTCGCACGATTGAGCCTCTAATTCGCACATATCCGCTGTAATTCGACTCTGTACTATCTAGTTATGTTAAGTTATCCTATCTGAGCACAATTCAACACCACAATGAACAATTTTGCTCGTTTTGCACGAATTATGCTCATTTTCGCACTATTCAGCCTCTAATTCGCACATATCCGCTGTAATTCGACTCTGTACTATCTAGTTATGTTAAGTTATCCTATCTGAGCACAATTCAACACCACAATGAACAATTTTGCTCGTTTTGCACGAATTATGCTCATTTTCGCACGATTCAGCCTCTAATTCGCACATATCCGCTGTAATTCGACTCTGTACTATCTAGTTATGTTAAGTTATCCTATCTGAGCACAATTCAACACCACAATGAACGAATTTTGCTCATTTTCGAACGATTCAGCCTCTAATTCGCACATATCCGCTGTATTTCGACTCTCTACTATCTAGTTATGTTAAGTTATCCTATCTGAGCACAATTCGACACGACAATGAACAATTTTGCTCGTTTTGCAAGAATTATGCTCATTTTCGCACGATTCAGACTCTAATTCGCACATATCCGCTGTAATTCGTCTCTGTACTATCTAGTTACGTTAAGTTATCCTATCTGAGCACAATTCGACACCACAATGAACAATTTTGCTCGTTTTGCAAGAATTATGCTCATTTTCGCACGATTCAGCCTCTAATTCGCACATATCCGCTGTAATTCGACTCTGTACTATCTAGTTATGTTAAGTTATCGTAACTGAGCACAATTCAACACCACAATGAACAATTTTGCTCGTTTTGAACGAATTATGCTCATTTTCGCACGATTCAGACTCTAATTCGCACATATCCGCTGTAATTCGACTCTGTACTATCTAGTTATGTTAAGTTATCCTATCTGAGCACAATTCAACACCACAATGAACAATTTTGCTCGTTTTGCACGAATTATGCTCATTTTCGCACGATTCAGCCTCTAATTCGCACATATCCGCTGTAATTCGACTCTGTACTATCTAGTTATGTTAAGTTATCCTATCTGAGCACAATTCAACACCACAATGAACAATTTTGCTCGTTTTGCACGAATTATGCTCATTTTCGCACGATTCAGCCTCTAGTTCGCACATATCCGCTGTAATTCGACTCTGTACTATCTAGTTATGTTAAGTTATCCTATCTGAGCACAATTCAACACCACAATGAACAATTTTGCTCGTTTTGCACGAATTATGCTCATTTTCGCACGATTCAGCCTCTAATTCGCACATATCCGCTGTAATTCGACTCTGTACTCTCTAGTCATGTTAAGTTATCGTAACTGAGCACAATTCAACACCACAATGAACAATTTTGCTCGTTTTGAACGAATTATGCTCATTTTCGCACGATTCAGACTCTAATTCGCAGATATCCGCTGTAATTCGACTCTGTACTATCTAGTTATGTTAAGTTATCCTATCTGAGCACAATTCAACACCACAATGAACAATTTTGCTCGTTTTGCACGAATTATGCTCATTTTCGCACGATTGAGCCTCTAATTCGCACATATCCGCTGTAATTCGACTCTGTACTATCTAGTTATGTTAAGTTATCCTATCTGAGCACAATTCAACACCACAATGAACAATTTTGCTCGTTTTGCACGAATTATGCTCATTTTCGCACTATTCAGCCTCTAATTCGCACATATCCGCTGTAATTCGACTCTGTACTATCTAGTTATGTTAAGTTATCCTATCTGAGCACAATTCAACACCACAATGAACAATTTTGCTCGTTTTGCAAGAATTATGCTCATTTTCGCACGATTCAGACTCTAATTCGCACATATCCGCTGTAATTCGTCTCTGTACTATCTAGTTACGTTAAGTTATCCTATCTGAGCACAATTCGACACCACAATGAACAATTTTGCTCGTTTTGCAAGAATTATGCTCATTTTCGCACGATTCAGCCTCTAATTCGCACATATCCGCTGTAATTCGACTCTGTACTATCTAGTTATGTTAAGTTATCGTAACTGAGCACAATTCAACACCACAATGAACAATTTTGCTCGTTTTGAACGAATTATGCTCATTTTCGCACGATTCAGACTCTAATTCGCACATATCCGCTGTAATTCGACTCTGTACTATCTAGTTATGTTAAGTTATCCTATCTGAGCACAATTCAACACCACAATGAACAATTTTGCTCGTTTTGCACGAATTATGCTCATTTTCGCACGATTCAGCCTCTAATTCGCACATATCCGCTGTAATTCGACTCTGTACTATCTAGTTATGTTAAGTTATCCTATCTGAGCACAATTCAACACCACAATGAACAATTTTGCTCGTTTTGCACGAATTATGCTCATTTTCGCACGATTCAGCCTCTAGTTCGCACATATCCGCTGTAATTCGACTCTGTACTATCTAGTTATGTTAAGTTATCCTATCTGAGCACAATTCAACACCACAATGAACAATTTTGCTCGTTTTGCACGAATTATGCTCATTTTCGCACGATTCAGCCTCTAATTCGCACATATCCGCTGTAATTCGACTCTGTACTCTCTAGTCATGTTAAGTTATCGTAACTGAGCACAATTCAACACCACAATGAACAATTTTGCTCGTTTTGAACGAATTATGCTCATTTTCGCACGATTCAGACTCTAATTCGCAGATATCCGCTGTAATTCGACTCTGTACTATCTAGTTATGTTAAGTTATCCTATCTGAGCACAATTCAACACCACAATGAACAATTTTGCTCGTTTTGCACGAATTATGCTCATTTTCGCACGATTCAGCCTCTAATTCGCACATATCCGCTGTAATTCGACTCTGTACTATCTAGTTATGTTAAGTTATCCTATCTGAGCACAATTCAACACCACAATGAACAATTTTGCTCGTTTTGCACGAATTATGCTCATTTTCGCACTATTCAGCCTCTAATTCGCACATATCCGCTGTAATTCGACTCTGTACTATCTAGTTATGTTAAGTTATCCTATCTGAGCACAATTCAACACCACAATGAACAATTTTGCTCGTTTTGCACGAATTTTGCTCGTTTTGCACGAATTTTGCACGTTGTGAACGAATTTTGCTCATTTTCGAACGATTCAGCCTCTAATTCGGACATATCCGCTGTATTTCGACTCTGTACTATCTAGTTATGTTAAGTTATCCTATCTGAGCACAATTCGACACCACAATGAACAATTTTGCTCGTTTTGCACGAATTTTGCTCGTTTTGAACGAATTTTGCTCATTTTCGAACGATTCAGCCTCTAATTCGCACATATCCGCTGTAATTCGACTCTGTACTATCTAGTCATGTTAAGTTATCGTAACTGAGCACAATTCAACACCACAATGAACAATTTTGCTCGTTTTGCAAGAATTATGCTCATTTTCGCACGATTCAGCCTCTAATTCGCACATATCCGCTGTAATTCGACTCTGTACTATCTAGTTATGTTAAGTTATCGTAACTGAGCACAATTCAACACCACAATGAACAATTTTGCTCGTTTTGAACGAATTATGCTCATTTTCGCACGATTCAGCCTCTAATTCGCACATATCCGCTGTAATTCGACTCTGTACTATCTAGTTATGTTAAGTTATCCTATCTGAGCACAATTCAACACCACAATGAACAATTTTGCTCGTTTTGCACGAATTTTGCTCGTTTTGCACGAATTTTGCTCGTTTTGCACGAATTATGCTCATTTTCGCACGATTCAGCCTCTAATTCGCACATATCCGCTGTAATTCGACTCTGTACTATCTAGTCATGTTAAGTTATCGTAACTGAGCACAATTCAACACCACAATGAACAATTTTGCTCGTTTTGCACGAATTATGCTCATTTTCGCACGATTCAGCCTCTAATTCGCACATATCCGCTGTAATTCGACTCTGTACTATCTAGTTATGTTAAGTTATCCTATCTGAGCACAATTCAACACCACAATGAACAATTTTGCTCGTTTTGCACGAATTTTGCTCGTTTTGAACGAATTTTGCTCATTTTCGAACGATTCAGCCTCTAATTCGCACATATCCGCTGTAATTCGACTCTGTACTATCTAGTCATGTTAAGTTATCGTAACTGAGCACAATTCAACACCACAATGAACAATTTTGCTCGTTTTGCACGAATTATGCTCATTTTCGCACGATTCAGCCTCTAATTCGCACATATCCGCTGTAATTCGACTCTGTACTATCTAGTTATGTTAAGTTATCCTATCTGAGCACAATTCAACACCACAATGAACAATTTTGCTCGTTTTGCACGAATTTTGCTCGTTTTGAACGAATTTTGCTCATTTTCGAACGATTCAGCCTCTAATTCGCACATATCCGCTGTAATTCGACTCTGTACTATCTAGTCATGTTAAGTTATCGTAACTGAGCACAATTCAACACCACAATGAACAATTTTGCTCGTTTTGAACGAATTATGCTCATTTTCGCACGATTCAGCCTCTAATTCGCACATATCCGCTGTAATTCGACCCTGTAGTATCTACTTACGTTAAGTTATCCTATCTGAGCACAATTCGACACCACAATGAACAATTTTGCTCGTTTTGAACGAATTTTGCTCATTTTCGAACGATTCAGCCTCTAATTCGCACATATCCGCTGTAATTCGACTCTGTACTATCTAGTCTTGTTAAGTTATCGTAACTGAGCACAATTCAACACCACAATGAACAATTTTGCTTGTTTTGAACGAATTATGCTCATTTTCGCACGATTCAGACTCTAATTCGCACATATCCGCTGTAATTCGACTCTGTACTATCTAGTTATGTTAAGTTATCGTAACTGAGCACAATTCAACATCACAATGAACAATTTTGCTCGTTTTGAACGAATTATGCTCATTTTCGCACGATTCAGCCTCTAATTCGCACATATCCGCTGTAATTCGACTCTGTACTATCTAGTCATGTTAAGTTATCGTAACTGAGCACAATTCAACACCAC
This sequence comes from Megachile rotundata, assembly GCF_050947335.1. Taxonomy (NCBI): domain Eukaryota; kingdom Metazoa; phylum Arthropoda; class Insecta; order Hymenoptera; family Megachilidae; genus Megachile; species Megachile rotundata. Next base: position 351,424 of record NW_027473408.1, read on the forward strand.
AATGAACAATTTTGCTCGTTTTGCACGAATTATGCTCATTTTCGCACTATTCAGCCTCTAATTCGCACATATCCGCTGTAATTCGACTCTGTACTATCTAGTTATGTTAAGTTATCCTATCTGAGCACAATTCAACACCACAATGAACAATTTTGCTCGTTTTGCACGAATTATGCTCATTTTCGCACGATTCAGCCTCTAATTCGCACATATCCGCTGTAATTCGACTCTGTACTCTCTAGTCATGTTAAGTTATCGTAACTGAGCACAATTCAACACCACAATGAACAATTTTGCTCGTTTTGAACGAATTATGCTCATTTTCGCACGATTCAGACTCTAATTCGCAGATATCCGCTGTAATTCGACTCTGTACTATCTAGTTATGTTAAGTTATCCTATCTGAGCACAATTCAACACCACAATGAACAATTTTGCTCGTTTTGCACGAATTATGCTCATTTTCGCACGATTCAGCCTCTAATTCGCACATATCCGCTGTAATTCGACTCTGTACTATCTAGTTATGTTAAGTTATCCTATCTGAGCACAATTCAACACCACAATGAACAATTTTGCTCGTTTTGCACGAATTATGCTCATTTTCGCACTATTCAGCCTCTAATTCGCACATATCCGCTGTAATTCGACTCTGTACTATCTAGTTATGTTAAGTTATCCTATCTGAGCACAATTCAACACCACAATGAACAATTTTGCTCGTTTTGCACGAATTTTGCTCGTTTTGCACGAATTTTGCACGTTGTGAACGAATTTTGCTCATTTTCGAACGATTCAGCCTCTAATTCGGACATATCCGCTGTATTTCGACTCTGTACTATCTAGTTATGTTAAGTTATCCTATCTGAGCACAATTCGACACCACAATGAACAATTTTGCTCGTTTTGCACGAATTTTGCTCGTTTTGAACGAATTTTGCTCATTTTCGAACGATTCAGCCTCTAATTCGCACATATCCGCTGTAATTCGACTCTGTACTATCTAGTCATGTTAAGTTATCGTAACTGAGCACAATTCAACACCACAATGAACAATTTTGCTCGTTTTGCAAGAATTATGCTCATTTTCGCACGATTCAGCCTCTAATTCGCACATATCCGCTGTAATTCGACTCTGTACTATCTAGTTATGTTAAGTTATCCTATCTGAGCACAATTCAACACCACAATGAACAATTTTGCTCGTTTTGAACGAATTATGCTCATTTTCGCACGATTCAGCCTCTAATTCGCACATATCCGCTGTAATTCGACTCTGTACTATCTAGTTATGTTAAGTTATCCTATCTGAGCACAATTCAACACCACAATGAACAATTTTGCTCGTTTTGCACGAATTTTGCTCGTTTTGAACGAATTTTGCTCATCTTCGAACGATTCAGACTCTAATTCGCACATATCCGCTGTAATTCGACTCTGTACTATCTAGTTATGTTAAGTTATCGTAACTGAGCACAATTCAACACCACAATGAACAATTTTGCTCGTTTTGAACGAATTATGCTCATTTTCGCACGATTCAGCCTCTAATTCGCACATATCCGCTGTAATTCGACTCTGTACTATCTAGTTATGTTAAGTTATCCTATCTGAGCACAATTCAACACCACAATGAACAATTTTGCTCGTTTTGCACGAATTATGCTCATTTTCGCACGATTCAGCCTCTAATTCGCACATATCCGCTGTAATTCGACTCTGTACTATCTAGTCATGTTAAGTTATCGTAACTGAGCACAATTCAACACCACAATGGACAATTTTGCTCGTTTTGAACGAATTATGCTCATTTTCGCACGATTCAGCCTCTAATTCGCACATATCCGCTGTAATTCTACTCTGTACTATCTAGTCCTGTTAAGTTATCGTAACTGAGCACAATTCAACACTACAATGAACAATTTTGCTCGTTTTGAACGAATTATGCTCATTTTCGCACGATTCAGACTCTAATTCGCACATATCCGCTGTAATTCGACTCTGTACTATCTAGTTATGTTAAGTTATCGTAACTGAGCACAATTCAACACCACAATGAACAATTTTGCTCGTTTTGAACGAATTATGCTCATTTTCGCACGATTCAGCCTCTAATTCGCACATATCCGCTGTAATTCGACTCTGTACTATCTAGTCATGTTAAGTTATCGTAACTGAGCACAATTCAACACCACAATGAACAATTTTGCTCGTTTTGAACGAATTATGCTCATTTTCGCACGATTCAGACTCTAATTCGCAGATATCCGCTGTAATTCGACTCTGTACTATCTTGTTATGTTAAGTTATCCTATCTGAGCACAATTCAACACCACAATGAACAATTTTGCTCGTTTTGCACGAATTATGCTCATTTTCGCACGATTGAGCCTCTAATTCGCACATATCCGCTGTAATTCGACTCTGTACTATCTAGTTATGTTAAGTTATCCTATCTGAGCACAATTCAACACCACAATGAACAATTTTGCTCGTTTTGCACGAATTATGCTCATTTTCGCACTATTCAGCCTCTAATTCGCACATATCCGCTGTAATTCGACTCTGTACTATCTAGTTATGTTAAGTTATCCTATCTGAGCACAATTCAACACCACAATGAACAATTTTGCTCGTTTTGCACGAATTATGCTCATTTTCGCACGATTCAGCCTCTAATTCGCACATATCCGCTGTAATTCGACTCTGTACTATCTAGTTATGTTAAGTTATCCTATCTGAGCACAATTCAACACCACAATGAACGAATTTTGCTCATTTTCGAACGATTCAGCCTCTAATTCGCACATATCCGCTGTATTTCGACTCTCTACTATCTAGTTATGTTAAGTTATCCTATCTGAGCACAATTCGACACGACAATGAACAATTTTGCTCGTTTTGCAAGAATTATGCTCATTTTCGCACGATTCAGACTCTAATTCGCACATATCCGCTGTAATTCGTCTCTGTACTATCTAGTTACGTTAAGTTATCCTATCTGAGCACAATTCGACACCACAATGAACAATTTTGCTCGTTTTGCAAGAATTATGCTCATTTTCGCACGATTCAGCCTCTAATTCGCACATATCCGCTGTAATTCGACTCTGTACTATCTAGTTATGTTAAGTTATCGTAACTGAGCACAATTCAACACCACAATGAACAATTTTGCTCGTTTTGAACGAATTATGCTCATTTTCGCACGATTCAGACTCTAATTCGCACATATCCGCTGTAATTCGACTCTGTACTATCTAGTTATGTTAAGTTATCCTATCTGAGCACAATTCAACACCACAATGAACAATTTTGCTCGTTTTGCACGAATTATGCTCATTTTCGCACGATTCAGCCTCTAATTCGCACATATCCGCTGTAATTCGACTCTGTACTATCTAGTTATGTTAAGTTATCCTATCTGAGCACAATTCAACACCACAATGAACAATTTTGCTCGTTTTGCACGAATTATGCTCATTTTCGCACGATTCAGCCTCTAGTTCGCACATATCCGCTGTAATTCGACTCTGTACTATCTAGTTATGTTAAGTTATCCTATCTGAGCACAATTCAACACCACAATGAACAATTTTGCTCGTTTTGCACGAATTATGCTCATTTTCGCACGATTCAGCCTCTAATTCGCACATATCCGCTGTAATTCGACTCTGTACTCTCTAGTCATGTTAAGTTATCGTAACTGAGCACAATTCAACACCACAATGAACAATTTTGCTCGTTTTGAACGAATTATGCTCATTTTCGCACGATTCAGACTCTAATTCGCAGATATCCGCTGTAATTCGACTCTGTACTATCTAGTTATGTTAAGTTATCCTATCTGAGCACAATTCAACACCACAATGAACAATTTTGCTCGTTTTGCACGAATTATGCTCATTTTCGCACGATTCAGCCTCTAATTCGCACATATCCGCTGTAATTCGACTCTGTACTATCTAGTTATGTTAAGTTATCCTATCTGAGCACAATTCAACACCACAATGAACAATTTTGCTCGTTTTGCACGAATTATGCTCATTTTCGCACTATTCAGCCTCTAATTCGCACATATCCGCTGTAATTCGACTCTGTACTATCTAGTTATGTTAAGTTATCCTATCTGAGCACAATTCAACACCACAATGAACAATTTTGCTCGTTTTGCACGAATTTTGCTCGTTTTGCACGAATTTTGCACGTTGTGAACGAATTTTGCTCATTTTCGAACGATTCAGCCTCTAATTCGGACATATCCGCTGTATTTCGACTCTGTACTATCTAGTTATGTTAAGTTATCCTATCTGAGCACAATTCGACACCACAATGAACAATTTTGCTCGTTTTGCACGAATTTTGCTCGTTTTGAACGAATTTTGCTCATTTTCGAACGATTCAGCCTCTAATTCGCACATATCCGCTGTAATTCGACTCTGTACTATCTAGTCATGTTAAGTTATCGTAACTGAGCACAATTCAACACCACAATGAACAATTTTGCTCGTTTTGCAAGAATTATGCTCATTTTCGCACGATTCAGCCTCTAATTCGCACATATCCGCTGTAATTCGACTCTGTACTATCTAGTTATGTTAAGTTATCGTAACTGAGCACAATTCAACACCACAATGAACAATTTTGCTCGTTTTGAACGAATTATGCTCATTTTCGCACGATTCAGCCTCTAATTCGCACATATCCGCTGTAATTCGACTCTGTACTATCTAGTTATGTTAAGTTATCCTATCTGAGCACAATTCAACACCACAATGAACAATTTTGCTCGTTTTGCACGAATTTTGCTCGTTTTGCACGAATTTTGCTCGTTTTGCACGAATTATGCTCATTTTCGCACGATTCAGCCTCTAATTCGCACATATCCGCTGTAATTCGACTCTGTACTATCTAGTCATGTTAAGTTATCGTAACTGAGCACAATTCAACACCACAATGAACAATTTTGCTCGTTTTGCACGAATTATGCTCATTTTCGCACGATTCAGCCTCTAATTCGCACATATCCGCTGTAATTCGACTCTGTACTATCTAGTTATGTTAAGTTATCCTATCTGAGCACAATTCAACACCACAATGAACAATTTTGCTCGTTTTGCACGAATTTTGCTCGTTTTGAACGAATTTTGCTCATTTTCGAACGATTCAGCCTCTAATTCGCACATATCCGCTGTAATTCGACTCTGTACTATCTAGTCATGTTAAGTTATCGTAACTGAGCACAATTCAACACCACAATGAACAATTTTGCTCGTTTTGAACGAATTATGCTCATTTTCGCACGATTCAGCCTCTAATTCGCACATATCCGCTGTAATTCGACCCTGTAGTATCTACTTACGTTAAGTTATCCTATCTGAGCACAATTCGACACCACAATGAACAATTTTGCTCGTTTTGAACGAATTTTGCTCATTTTCGAACGATTCAGCCTCTAATTCGCACATATCCGCTGTAATTCGACTCTGTACTATCTAGTCATGTTAAGTTATCGTAACTGAGCACAATTCAACACGACAATGAACAATTTTGCTCGTTTTGCAAGAATTATGCTCATTTTCGCACGATTCAGCCTCTAATTCGCACATATCCTCTGTAATTCGACTCTGTACTATCTAGTTATGTTAAGTTATCGTAACTGAGGACAATTCAACACCACAATGAACAATTTTGCTCGTTTTGAACGAATTATGCTCATTTTCGCACGATTCAGCCTCTAATTCGCACATATCCGCTGTAATTCGACTCTGTACTATCTAGTTATGTTAAGTTATCCTATCTGTGCACAATTCAACACCACAATGAACAATTTTGCTTGTTTTGCACGAATTTTGCTCGTTTTGAACGAATTTTGCTCATTTTCGAACGATTCAGCCTCTAATTCGCACATATGCGCTGTAATTCGACTCTGTACTATCTAGTCATGTTAAGTTAACGTAACTGAGCACAATTTAACACCACAATAAACAATTTTGCTCGTTTTGAACGAATTATGCTCATTTTCGCACGATTCAGCATCTAATTCGCACATATCCGCTGTAATTCGGCTCTGTACTATCTAGTCTTGTTAAGTTATCGTAACTGAGCACAATTCAACACCACAATGAACAATTTTGCTTGTTTTGAACGAATTATGCTCATTTTCGCACGATTCAGACTCTAATTCGCACATATCCGCTGTAATTCGACTCTGTACTATCTAGTTATGTTAAGTTATCGTAACTGAGCACAATTCAACATCACAATGAACAATTTTGCTCGTTTTGAACGAATTATGCTCATTTTCGCACGATTCAGCCTCTAATTCGCACATATCCGCTGTAATTCGACTCTGTACTATCTAGTCATGTTAAGTTATCGTAACTGAGCACAATTCAACACCACAATGAACAATTTTGCTCGTTTTGCACGAATTATGCTCATTTTCGCACTATTCAGCCTCTAATTCGCACATATCCGCTGTAATTCGACTCTGTACTATCTAGTTATGTTAAGTTATCCTATCTGAGCACAATTCAACACCACAATGAACAATTTTGCTCGTTTTGCACGAATTATGCTCATTTTCGCACGATTCAGCCTCTAATTCGCACATATCCGCTGTAATTCGACTCTGTACTCTCTAGTCATGTTAAGTTATCGTAACTGAGCACAATTCAACACCACAATGAACAATTTTGCTCGTTTTGAACGAATTATGCTCATTTTCGCACGATTCAGACTCTAATTCGCAGATATCCGCTGTAATTCGACTCTGTACTATCTAGTTATGTTAAGTTATCCTATCTGAGCACAATTCAACACCACAATGAACAATTTTGCTCGTTTTGCACGAATTATGCTCATTTTCGCACGATTCAGCCTCTAATTCGCACATATCCGCTGTAATTCGACTCTGTACTATCTAGTTATGTTAAGTTATCCTATCTGAGCACAATTCAACACCACAATGAACAATTTTGCTCGTTTTGCACGAATTATGCTCATTTTCGCACTATTCAGCCTCTAATTCGCACATATCCGCTGTAATTCGACTCTGTACTATCTAGTTATGTTAAGTTATCCTATCTGAGCACAATTCAACACCACAATGAACAATTTTGCTCGTTTTGCACGAATTTTGCTCGTTTTGCACGAATTTTGCACGTTGTGAACGAATTTTGCTCATTTTCGAACGATTCAGCCTCTAATTCGGACATATCCGCTGTATTTCGACTCTGTACTATCTAGTTATGTTAAGTTATCCTATCTGAGCACAATTCGACACCACAATGAACAATTTTGCTCGTTTTGCACGAATTTTGCTCGTTTTGAACGAATTTTGCTCATTTTCGAACGATTCAGCCTCTAATTCGCACATATCCGCTGTAATTCGACTCTGTACTATCTAGTCATGTTAAGTTATCGTAACTGAGCACAATTCAACACCACAATGAACAATTTTGCTCGTTTTGCAAGAATTATGCTCATTTTCGCACGATTCAGCCTCTAATTCGCACATATCCGCTGTAATTCGACTCTGTACTATCTAGTTATGTTAAGTTATCCTATCTGAGCACAATTCAACACCACAATGAACAATTTTGCTCGTTTTGAACGAATTATGCTCATTTTCGCACGATTCAGCCTCTAATTCGCACATATCCGCTGTAATTCGACTCTGTACTATCTAGTTATGTTAAGTTATCCTATCTGAGCACAATTCAACACCACAATGAACAATTTTGCTCGTTTTGCACGAATTTTGCTCGTTTTGAACGAATTTTGCTCATCTTCGAACGATTCAGACTCTAATTCGCACATATCCGCTGTAATTCGACTCTGTACTATCTAGTTATCTTAAGTTATCCTATCTGAGCACAATTCAACACCACAACGAACAATTTTGCTCGTTTTGCACGAATTATGCTCATTTTCGCACGATTCAGCCTCTAATTCGCACATATCCGCTGCAATTCGACTCTGTACTATCTAGTTATGTTAAGTTATCCTATCTGAGCACAATTCAACACCACAATGAACAATTTTGCTCGTTTTGCACGAATTTTGCTCGTTTTGAACGAATTTTGCTCATTTTCGAACGATTCAGCCTCTAATTCGCACATATCCGCTGTAATTCTACTCTGTACTATCTAGTCATTTTAAGTTATCCTATCTGAGCACAATTCAACACCACAATGAACAATTTTGCTCGTTTTGCACGAATTATGCTCATTTTCGCACGATTGAGCCTCTAATTCGCACATATCCGCTGTAATTCGACTCTGTACTATCTAGTCATGTTAAGTTATCGTAACTGAGCACAATTCAACACCACAATGAACAATTTTGCTCGTTTTGCACGAATTATGCTCATTTTCGCACGATTCAGCCTCTAATTCGCACATATCCGCTGTAATTCGACTCTGTACTATCTAGTCATGTTAAGTTATCGTAACTGAGCACAATTCAACACCACAATGAACAATTTTGCTCGTTTTGCACGAATTATGCTCATTTTCGCACGATTCAGCCTCTAATTCGCACATATCCGCTGTAATTCGACTCTGTACTATCTAGTTATGTTAAGTTATCCTATCTGAGCACAATTCAACACCACAATGAACAATTTTGCTCGTTTTGCACGAATTTTGCTCGTTTTGAACGAATTTTGCTCATTTTCGAACGATTCAGCCTCTAATTCGCACATATCCGCTGTAATTCGACTCTGTACTATCTAGTCATGTTAAGTTATCGTAACTGAGCACAATTCAACACCACAATGAACAATTTTGCTCGTTTTGCACGAATTATGCTCATTTTCGCACGATTCAGCCTCTAATTCGCACATATCCGCTGTAATTCGACTCTGTACTATCTAGTTATGTTAAGTTATCCTATCTGAGCACAATTCAACACCACAATGAACAATTTTGCTCGTTTTGCACGAATTTTGCTCGTTTTGAACGAATTTTGCTCATTTTCGAACGATTCAGCCTCTAATTCGCACATATCCGCTGTGATTCGACTCTGTACTATCTAGTCATGTTAAGTTATCGTAACTGAGCACAATTCAACACCACAATGAACAATTTTGCTCGTTTTGAACGAATTATGCTCATTTTCGCACGATTCAGCCTCTAATTCGCACATATCCGCTGTAATTCGACCCTGTAGTATCTACTTACGTTAAGTTATCCTATCTGAGCACAATTCGACACCACAATGAACAATTTTGCTCGTTTTGAACGAATTTTGCTCATTTTCGAACGATTCAGCCTCTAATTCGCACATATCCGCTGTAATTCGACTCTGTACTATCTAGTCATGTTAAGTTATCGTAACTGAGCACAATTCAACACGACAATGAACAATTTTGCTCGTTTTGCAAGAATTATGCTCATTTTCGCACGATTCAGCCTCTAATTCGCACATATCCTCTGTAATTCGACTCTGTACTATCTAGTTATGTTAAGTTATCGTAACTGAGCACAATTCAACACCACAATGAACAATTTTGCTCGTTTTGAACGAATTATGCTCATTTTCGCACGATTCAGCCTCTAATTCGCACATATCCGCTGTAATTCGACTCTGTACTATCTAGTTATGTTAAGTTATCCTATCTGTGCACAATTCAACACCACAATGAACAATTTTGCTTGTTTTGCACGAATTTTGCTCGTTTTGAACGAATTTTGCTCATTTTCGAACGATTCAGCCTCTAATTCGCACATATGCGCTGTAATTCGACTCTGTACTATCTAGTCATGTTAAGTTAACGTAACTGAGCACAATTTAACACCACAATAAACAATTTTGCTCGTTTTGAACGAATTATGCTCATTTTCGCACGATTCAGCATCTAATTCGCACATATCCGCTGTAATTCGGCTCTGTACTATCTAGTCTTGTTAAGTTATCGTAACTGAGCACAATTCAACACCACAATGAACAATTTTGCTTGTTTTGAACGAATTATGCTCATTTTCGCACGATTCAGACTCTAATTCGCACATATCCGCTGTAATTCGACTCTGTACTATCTAGTTATGTTAAGTTATCGTAACTGAGCACAATTCAACATCACAATGAACAATTTTGCTCGTTTTGAACGAATTATGCTCATTTTCGCACGATTCAGCCTCTAATTCGCACATATCCGCTGTAATTCGACTCTGTACTATCTAGTCATGTTAAGTTATCGTAACTGAGCACAATTCAACACCACAATGAACAATTTTGCTTGCTTTGAACGAATTATGCTCATTTTCGCACGATTCAGACTCTAATTCGCACATATCCGCTGTAATTCGACTCTGTACTATCTAGTTATGTTAAGTTATCCTATCTGAGCACAATTCAACACCACAATGAACAATTTTGCTCGTTTTGAACGAATTATGCTCATTTTGAACGAATTTTGCTCATTTTCGCACTATTCAGCCTCTAATTCGCACATATCCGCTGTAATTCGACTCTGTGCGATCTAGTTATGTTAAGTTATCCTATCTGAGCACAATTCAACACCACAATGAACAATTTTGCTCGTTTTGCACGAATTATGCTCATTTTCGCACGATTCAGCCTCTAATTCGCACATATCCGCTGTAATTCGACTCTGTACTATCTAGTTATGTTAAGTTATCGTATCTGAGCACAATTCAACACTACAATGAACAATTTTGCTCGTTTTGCACGAATTATGCTCATTTTCGCACGATTCAGCCTCTAATTCGCACATATCCGCTGTAATTCGACTCTGTACTATCTAGTCATGTTAAGTTATCGTAACTGAGCACAATTCAACACGACAATGAACAATTTTGCTCGTTTTGCAAGAATTATGCTCATTTTCGCACGATTCAGCCTCTAATTCGCACATATCCTCTGTAATTCGACTCTGTACTATCTAGTTATGTTAAGTTATCGTAACTGAGCACAATTCAACACCACAATGAACAATTTTGCTCGTTTTGAACGAATTATGCTCATTTTCGCACGATTCAGCCTCTAATTCGCACATATCCGCTGTAATTCGACTCTGTACTATCTAGTTATGTTAAGTTATCCTATCTGTGCACAATTCAACACCACAATGAACAATTTTGCTTGTTTTGCACGAATTTTGCTCGTTTTGAACGAATTTTGCTCATTTTCGAACGATTCAGCCTCGAATTCGCACATATCCGCTGTAATTCGACTCTGTACTATCTAGTCATGTTAAGTTATCGTAACTGAGCACGATTCAACACCACAATGAACAATTTTGCTCGTTTTGAACGAATTATGCTCATTTTGAACGAATTTTGCTCATTTTCGCACGATTCAGCCTCTAATTCGCACATATCCGCTGTAATTCGACTCTGTGCTATCTAGTTATGTTAAGTTATCCTATCTGAGCACAATTCAACACCACAATGAACAATTTTACTCGTTTTGCACGAATTATGCTCATTTCCGCACGATTCAGCCTCTAATTCGCACATATCAGCTGTAATTCGACTCTGTACTATCTAGTTATGTTAAGTTATCGTAACTGAGCACGATTCAACACCACAATGAACAATTTTGCTCGTTTTGCACGAATTATGCTCATTTTCGCACGATTCAGCCTCTAATTCGCACATATCCGCTGTAATTCGACTCTGTACTATCTAGTTATGTTAAGTTATCCTATCTGAGCACAATGCAACACCACAATGAACAATTTTGCTCGTTTTGCACGAATTATGCTCATTTTCGCACGATTCAGCCTCTAATTCGCACATATCCGCTGTAATTCGACTCTGTACTATCTAGTTATGTTAAGTTATCCTATCTGAGCACAATTCAACACCACAATGAACAAGTTTGCTCGTTTTGCACGAATTTTGCTCGTTTTGAACGAATTTTGCTCATTTTCGAACGATTCAGCCTCTAATTCGCACATATCCGCTGTATTTCGACTCTGTACTATCTAGTTATGTTAAGTTATCCTATCTGAGCACAATTCGACACCACAATGAACAATTTTGCTCGTTTTGCAAGAATTATGCTCATTTTCGCACGATTCAGCCTCTAATTCGCACATATCCGCTGTAATTCGACTCTGTACTATCTAGTTATGTTAAGTTATCGTAACTGAGCACAATTCAACACCACAATGAACAATTTTGCTCGTTTTGCACGAATTATGCTCATTATCGCACGATTCAGCCTCTAATTCGCACATATCCGCTGTAATTCGACTCTGTACTATCTAGTCATGTTAAGTTATCGTAACTGAGCACAATTTAACACCACAATGAACAATTTTGCTCGTTTTGCACGAATTATGCTCATTTTCGCACGATTCAGCCTCTAATTCGCACATATCCGCTGTAATTCGACTCTGTACTATCTAGTTATGTTAAGTTATCGTAACTGAGCACAATTCAACACCACAATGAAGAATTTTGCTCGTTTTGAACGAATTATGCTCATTTTCGCACGATTCAGCCTCTAATTCGCACATATCCGCTGTAATTCGACTCTGTGCTATCTAGTTATGTTAAGTTATCCTATCTGAGCACAATTCAACACCACAATGAACAATTTTGCTTGTTTTGCACGAATTTTGCTCGTTTTGAACGAATTTTGCTCATTTTCGAACGATTCAGCCTCTAATTCGCACATATCCGCTGTAATTCGACTCTGTACTATCTAGTCATGTTAAGTTATCGTAACTGAGCACAATTCAACACCACAATGAACAATTTTGGTCGTTTTGAACGAATTATGCTCATTTTCGCACGATTCAGACTCTAATTCGCACATATCCGCTGTAATTCGACTCTGTACTATCTAGTCATGTTAAGTTATCGTAACTGAGCACAATTCAACACTACAATGAACAATTTTGCTCGTTTTCAACGAATTATGCTCATTTTCGCACGATTCAGACTCTAATTCGCACATATCCGCTGTAATTCGACTCTGTACTATCTAGTTATGTTAAGTTATCCTATCTGAGCACAATTCAACACCACAATGAACAATTTTGCTCGTTTTGCACGAATTTTGCTCGTTTTGAACGAATTTTGCTCATTTTCGAACGATTCAGCCTCTAATTCGCACATATCCGCTGTAATTCGACTCTGTACTATCTAGTCATGTTAAGTTATCGTAACTGAGCACAATTCAACACCACAATGAACAATTTTGCTCGTTTTGCAAGAATTATGCTCATTTTCGCACGATTCAGCCTCTAATTCGCACATATCCGCTGTAATTCGACTCTGTACTATCTAGTTATGTTAAGTTATCGTAACTGAGCACAATTCAACACCACAATGAACAATTTTGCTTGTTTTGAACGAATTATGCTCATTTTCGCACGATTCAGCATCTAATTCGCACATATCCGCTGTAATTCGACTCTGTACTATCTAGTCATGTTAAGTTATCGTAACTGAGCACAATTCAACACCACAATGAACAATTTTGCTTGTTTTGAACGAATTATGCTCATTTTCGCACGATTCAGACTCTAATTCGCACATATCCGCTGTAATTCGACTCTGTACTATCTAGTTATGTTAAGTTATCGTAACTAAGCACAATTCAACACCACAATGAACAATTTTGCTCGTTTTGAACGAATTATGCTCATTTTCGCACGATTCAGCCTCTAATTCGCACATATCCGCTGTAATTCGACTCTGTACTATCTAGTTATGTTAAGTTATCCTATCTGAGCACAATTCAACACCACAATGAACAATTTTGCTCGTTTTGCACGAATTTTGCTCATCTTCGAACGATTCAGACTCTAATTCGCACATATCCGCTGTAATTCGACTCTGTACTATCTAGTTATCTTAAGTTATCCTATCTGAGCACAATTCAACACCACAACGAACAATTTTGCTCGTTTTGCACGAATTATGCTCATTTTCGCACGATTCAGCCTCTAATTCGCACATATCCGCTGCAATTCGACTCTGTACTATCTAGTTATGTTAAGTTATCCTATCTGAGCACAATTCAACACCACAATGAACAATTTTGCTCGTTTTGCACGAATTTTGCTCGTTTTGAACGAATTTTGCTCATTTTCGAACGATTCAGCCTCTAATTCGCACATATCCGCTGTAATTCTACTCTGTACTATCTAGTCATTTTAAGTTATCCTATCTGAGCACAATTCAACACCACAATGAACAATTTTGCTCGTTTTGCACGAATTATGCTCATTTTCGCACGATTGAGCCTCTAATTCGCACATATCCGCTGTAATTCGACTCTGTACTATCTAGTCATGTTAAGTTATCGTAACTGAGCACATTTCAACACCACAATGAACAATTTTGCTCGTTTTGCACGAATTATGCTCATTTTCGCACGATTCAGCCTCTAATTCGCACATATCCGCTGTAATTCGACTCTGTACTATCTAGTCATGTTAAGTTATCGTAACTGAGCACAATTCAACACCACAATGAACAATTTTGCTCGTTTTGCACGAATTATGCTCATTTTCGCACGATTCAGCCTCTAATTCGCACATATCCGCTGTAATTCGACTCTGTACTATCTAGTTATGTTAAGTTATCCTATCTGAGCACAATTCAACACCACAATGAACAATTTTGCTCGTTTTGAACGAATTATGCTCATTTTGAACGAATTTTGCTCATTTTCGCACTATTCAGCCTCTAATTCGCACATATCCGCTGTAATTCGACTCTGTGCGATCTAGTTATGTTAAGTTATCCTATCTGAGCACAATTCAACACCACAATGAACAATTTTGCTCGTTTTGCACGAATTATGCTCATTTTCGCACGATTCAGCCTCTAATTCGCACATATCCGCTGTAATTCGACTCTGTACTATCTAGTTATGTTAAGTTATCGTATCTGAGCACAATTCAACACTACAATGAACAATTTTGCTCGTTTTGCACGAATTATGCTCATTTTCGCACGATTCAGCCTCTAATTCGCACATATCCGCTGTAATTCGACTCTGTACTATCTAGTCATGTTAAGTTATCGTAACTGAGCACAATTCAACACCACAATGAACAATTTTGCTCGTTTTGCACGAATTATGCTCATTTTCGCACGATTCAGCCTCTAATTCGCACATATCCGCTGTAATTCGACTCTGTACTATCTAGTTATGTTAAGTTATCCTATCTGAGCACAATTCAACACCACAATGAACAATTTTGCTCGTTTTGCACGAATTTTGCTCGTTTTGAACGAATTTTGCTCATTTTCGAACGATTCAGCCTCTAATTCGCACATATCCGCTGTAATTCGACTCTGTACTATCTAGTCATGTTAAGTTATCGTAACTGAGCACAATTCAACACCACAATGAACAATTTTGCTCGTTTTGAACGAATTATGCTCATTTTCGCACGATTCAGCCTCTAATTCGCACATATCCGCTGTAATTCGACCCTGTAGTATCTACTTACGTTAAGTTATCCTATCTGAGCACAATTCGACACCACAATGAACAATTTTGCTCGTTTTGAACGAATTTTGCTCATTTTCGAACGATTCAGCCTCTAATTCGCACATATCCGCTGTAATTCGACTCTGTACTATCTAGTCATGTTAAGTTATCGTAACTGAGCACAATTCAACACGACAATGAACAATTTTGCTTGTTTTGCACGAATTTTGCTCGTTTTGAACGAATTTTGCTCATTTTCGAACGATTCAGCCTCTAATTCGCACATATGCGCTGTAATTCGACTCTGTACTATCTAGTCATGTTAAGTTAACGTAACTGAGCACAATTTAACACCACAATAAACAATTTTGCTCGTTTTGAACGAATTATGCTCATTTTCGCACGAATCAGCATCTAATTCGCACATATCCGCTGTAATTCGGCTCTGTACTATCTAGTCTTGTTAAGTTATCGTAACTGAGCACAATTCAACACCACAATGAACAATTTTGCTTGTTTTGAACGAATTATGCTCATTTTCGCACGATTCAGACTCTAATTCGCACATATCCGCTGTAATTCGACTCTGTACTATCTAGTTATGTTAAGTTATCGTAACTGAGCACAATTCAACACCACAATGAACA
The DNA here is from genome assembly GCF_050947335.1 of Megachile rotundata. NCBI lineage: Eukaryota > Metazoa > Arthropoda > Insecta > Hymenoptera > Megachilidae > Megachile > Megachile rotundata. The sequence goes on from NW_027473408.1 coordinate 367,503, forward strand.
ATTTTGCTCGTTTTGCACGAATTATGCTCATTTTCGCACGATTCAGCCTCTAATTCGCACATATCCGCTGTAATTCGACTCTGTACTATCTAGTCATGTTAAGTTATCGTAACTGAGCACAATTCAACACCACAATGAACAATTTTGGTCGTTTTGAACGAATTATGCTCATTTTCGCACGATTCAGCCTCTAATTCGCACATATCCGCTGTAATTCGACTCTGTACTATCTAGTCATGTTAAGTTATCGTAACTGAGCACAATTCAACACCACAATGAACAATTTTGGTCGTTTTGAACGAATTATGCTCATTTTCGCACGATTCAGACTCTAATTCGCACATATCCGCTGTAATTCGACTCTGTACTATCTAGTCATGTTAAGTTATCGTAACTGAGCACAATTCAACACTACAATGAACAATTTTGCTCGTTTTCAACGAATTATGCTCATTTTCGCACGATTCAGACTCTAATTCGCACATATCCGCTGTAATTCGACTCTGTACTATCTAGTTATGTTAAGTTATCCTATCTGAGCACAATTCAACACCACAATGAACAATTTTGCTCGTTTTGCACGAATTTTGCTCGTTTTGAACGAATTTTGCTCATTTTCGAACGATTCAGCCTCTAATTCGCACATATCCGCTGTAATTCGACTCTGTACTATCTAGTCATGTTAAGTTATCGTAACTGAGCACAATTCAACACCACAATGAACAATTTTGCTCGTTTTGCAAGAATTATGCTCATTTTCGCACGATTCAGCCTCTAATTCGCACATATCCGCTGTAATTCGACTCTGTACTATCTAGTTATGTTAAGTTATCGTAACTGAGCACAATTCAACACCACAATGAACAATTTTGCTCGTTTTGCACGAATTATGCTCATTTTCGCACGATTCAGCCTCTAATTCGCACATATCCGCTGTAATTCGACTCTGTACTATCTAGTCATGTTAAGTTATCGTAACTGAGCACAATTCAACACCACAATGAACAATTTTGCTCGTTTTGCACGAATTATGCTCATTTTCGCACGATTCAGCCTCTAATTCGCACATATCCGCTGTAATTCGACTCTGTACTATCTAGTTATGTTAAGTTATCCTATCTGAGCACAATTCAACACCACAATGAACAATTTTGCTCGTTTTGAACGAATTATGCTCATTTTGAACGAATTTTGCTCATTTTCGCACTATTCAGCCTCTAATTCGCACATATCCGCTGTAATTCGACTCTGTGCGATCTAGTTATGTTAAGTTATCCTATCTGAGCACAATTCAACACCACAATGAACAATTTTGCTCGTTTTGCACGAATTATGCTCATTTTCGCACGATTCAGCCTCTAATTCGCACATATCCGCTGTAATTCGACTCTGTACTATCTAGTTATGTTAAGTTATCGTATCTGAGCACAATTCAACACTACAATGAACAATTTTGCTCGTTTTGCACGAATTATGCTCATTTTCGCACGATTCAGCCTCTAATTCGCACATATCCGCTGTAATTCGACTCTGTACTATCTAGTCATGTTAAGTTATCGTAACTGAGCACAATTCAACACCACAATGAACAATTTTGCTCGTTTTGCACGAATTATGCTCATTTTCGCACGATTCAGCCTCTAATTCGCACATATCCGCTGTAATTCGACTCTGTACTATCTAGTTATGTTAAGTTATCGTAACTGAGCACAATTCAACACCACAATGAACAATTTTGCTCGTTTTGCACGAATTATGCTCATTTTCGCACGATTCAGCCTCTAATTCGCACATATCCGCTGTAATTCGACTCTGTACTATCTAGTCATGTTAAGTTATCGTAACTGAGCACAATTCAACACCACAATGAACAATTTTGCTCGTTTTGCACGAATTATGCTCATTTTCGCACGATTCAGCCTCTAATTCGCACATATCCGCTGTAATTCGACTCTGTACTATCTAGTTATGTTAAGTTATCCTATCTGAGCACAATTCAACACCACAATGAACAATTTTGCTCGTTTTGAACGAATTATGCTCATTTTGAACGAATTTTGCTCATTTTCGCACTATTCAGCCTCTAATTCGCACATATCCGCTGTAATTCGACTCTGTGCGATCTAGTTATGTTAAGTTATCCTATCTGAGCACAATTCAACACCACAATGAACAATTTTGCTCGTTTTGCACGAATTATGCTCATTTTCGCACGATTCAGCCTCTAATTCGCACATATCCGCTGTAATTCGACTCTGTACTATCTAGTTATGTTAAGTTATCGTATCTGAGCACAATTCAACACTACAATGAACAATTTTGCTCGTTTTGCACGAATTATGCTCATTTTCGCACGATTCAGCCTCTAATTCGCACATATCCGCTGTAATTCGACTCTGTACTATCTAGTCATGTTAAGTTATCGTAACTGAGCACAATTCAACACCACAATGAACAATTTTGCTCGTTTTGCACGAATTATGCTCATTTTCGCACGATTCAGCCTCTAATTCGCACATATCCGCTGTAATTCGACTCTGTACTATCTAGTTATGTTAAGTTATCCTATCTGAGCACAATTCAACACCACAATGAACAATTTTGCTCGTTTTGCACGAATTTTGCTCGTTTTGAACGAATTTTGCTCATTTTCGAACGATTCAGCCTCTAATTCGCACATATCCGCTGTAATTCGACTCTGTACTATCTAGTCATGTTAAGTTATCGTAACTGAGCACAATTCAACACCACAATGAACAATTTTGCTCGTTTTGAACGAATTATGCTCATTTTCGCACGATTCAGCCTCTAATTCGCACATATCCGCTGTAATTCGACCCTGTAGTATCTACTTACGTTAAGTTATCCTATCTGAGCACAATTCGACACCACAATGAACAATTTTGCTCGTTTTGAACGAATTTTGCTCATTTTCGAACGATTCAGCCTCTAATTCGCACATATCCGCTGTAATTCGACTCTGTACTATCTAGTCATGTTAAGTTATCGTAACTGAGCACAATTCAACACGACAATGAACAATTTTGCTTGTTTTGCACGAATTTTGCTCGTTTTGAACGAATTTTGCTCATTTTCGAACGATTCAGCCTCTAATTCGCACATATGCGCTGTAATTCGACTCTGTACTATCTAGTCATGTTAAGTTAACGTAACTGAGCACAATTTAACACCACAATAAACAATTTTGCTCGTTTTGAACGAATTATGCTCATTTTCGCACGAATCAGCATCTAATTCGCACATATCCGCTGTAATTCGGCTCTGTACTATCTAGTCTTGTTAAGTTATCGTAACTGAGCACAATTCAACACCACAATGAACAATTTTGCTTGTTTTGAACGAATTATGCTCATTTTCGCACGATTCAGACTCTAATTCGCACATATCCGCTGTAATTCGACTCTGTACTATCTAGTTATGTTAAGTTATCGTAACTGAGCACAATTCAACACCACAATGAACAATTTTGCTCGTTTTGCACGAATTATGCTCATTTTCGCACGATTCAGCCTCTAATTCGCACATATCCGCTGTAATTCGACTCTGTACTATCTAGTCATGTTAAGTTATCGTAACTGAGCACAATTCAACACCACAATGAACAATTTTGGTCGTTTTGAACGAATTATGCTCATTTTCGCACGATTCAGCCTCTAATTCGCACATATCCGCTGTAATTCGACTCTGTACTATCTAGTCATGTTAAGTTATCGTAACTGAGCACAATTCAACACCACAATGAACAATTTTGGTCGTTTTGAACGAATTATGCTCATTTTCGCACGATTCAGACTCTAATTCGCACATATCCGCTGTAATTCGACTCTGTACTATCTAGTCATGTTAAGTTATCGTAACTGAGCACAATTCAACACTACAATGAACAATTTTGCTCGTTTTCAACGAATTATGCTCATTTTCGCACGATTCAGACTCTAATTCGCACATATCCGCTGTAATTCGACTCTGTACTATCTAGTTATGTTAAGTTATCCTATCTGAGCACAATTCAACACCACAATGAACAATTTTGCTCGTTTTGCACGAATTTTGCTCGTTTTGAACGAATTTTGCTCATTTTCGAACGATTCAGCCTCTAATTCGCACATATCCGCTGTAATTCGACTCTGTACTATCTAGTCATGTTAAGTTATCGTAACTGAGCACAATTCAACACCACAATGAACAATTTTGCTCGTTTTGCAAGAATTATGCTCATTTTCGCACGATTCAGCCTCTAATTCGCACATATCCGCTGTAATTCGACTCTGTACTATCTAGTTATGTTAAGTTATCGTAACTGAGCACAATTCAACACCACAATGAACAATTTTGCTTGTTTTGAACGAATTATGCTCATTTTCGCACGATTCAGCATCTAATTCGCACATATCCGCTGTAATTCGACTCTGTACTATCTAGTCATGTTAAGTTATCGTAACTGAGCACAATTCAACACCACAATGAACAATTTTGCTCGTTTTGAACGAATTATGCTCATTTTCGCACGATTCAGCCTCTAATTCGCACATATCCGCTGTAATTCGACTCTGTACTATCTAGTTATGTTAAGTTATCCTATCTGAGCACAATTCAACACCACAATGAACAATTTTGCTCGTTTTGCACGAATTTTGCTCATCTTCGAACGATTCAGACTCTAATTCGCACATATCCGCTGTAATTCGACTCTGTACTATCTAGTTATCTTAAGTTATCCTATCTGAGCACAATTCAACACCACAACGAACAATTTTGCTCGTTTTGCACGAATTATGCTCATTTTCGCACGATTCAGCCTCTAATTCGCACATATCCGCTGCAATTCGACTCTGTACTATCTAGTTATGTTAAGTTATCCTATCTGAGCACAATTCAACACCACAATGAACAATTTTGCTCGTTTTGCACGAATTTTGCTCGTTTTGAACGAATTTTGCTCATTTTCGAACGATTCAGCCTCTAATTCGCACATATCCGCTGTAATTCTACTCTGTACTATCTAGTCATTTTAAGTTATCCTATCTGAGCACAATTCAACACCACAATGAACAATTTTGCTCGTTTTGCACGAATTATGCTCATTTTCGCACGATTGAGCCTCTAATTCGCACATATCCGCTGTAATTCGACTCTGTACTATCTAGTCATGTTAAGTTATCGTAACTGAGCACAATTCAACACCACAATGAACAATTTTGCTCGTTTTGCACGAATTATGCTCATTTTCGCACGATTCAGCCTCTAATTCGCACATATCCGCTGTAATTCGACTCTGTACTATCTAGTCATGTTAAGTTATCGTAACTGAGCACAATTCAACACCACAATGAACAATTTTGCTCGTTTTGCACGAATTATGCTCATTTTCGCACGATTCAGCCTCTAATTCGCACATATCCGCTGTAATTCGACTCTGTACTATCTAGTTATGTTAAGTTATCCTATCTGAGCACAATTCAACACCACAATGAACAATTTTGCTCGTTTTGAACGAATTATGCTCATTTTGAACGAATTTTGCTCATTTTCGCACTATTCAGCCTCTAATTCGCACATATCCGCTGTAATTCGACTCTGTGCGATCTAGTTATGTTAAGTTATCCTATCTGAGCACAATTCAACACCACAATGAACAATTTTGCTCGTTTTGCACGAATTATGCTCATTTTCGCACGATTCAGCCTCTAATTCGCACATATCCGCTGTAATTCGACTCTGTACTATCTAGTTATGTTAAGTTATCGTATCTGAGCACAATTCAACACTACAATGAACAATTTTGCTCGTTTTGCACGAATTATGCTCATTTTCGCACGATTCAGCCTCTAATTCGCACATATCCGCTGTAATTCGACTCTGTACTATCTAGTCATGTTAAGTTATCGTAACTGAGCACAATTCAACACCACAATGAACAATTTTGCTCGTTTTGCACGAATTATGCTCATTTTCGCACGATTCAGCCTCTAATTCGCACATATCCGCTGTAATTCGACTCTGTACTATCTAGTTATGTTAAGTTATCCTATCTGAGCACAATTCAACACCACAATGAACAATTTTGCTCGTTTTGCACGAATTTTGCTCGTTTTGAACGAATTTTGCTCATTTTCGAACGATTCAGCCTCTAATTCGCACATATCCGCTGTAATTCGACTCTGTACTATCTAGTCATGTTAAGTTATCGTAACTGAGCACAATTCAACACGACAATGAACAATTTTGCTTGTTTTGCACGAATTTTGCTCGTTTTGAACGAATTTTGCTCATTTTCGAACGATTCAGCCTCTAATTCGCACATATGCGCTGTAATTCGACTCTGTACTATCTAGTCATGTTAAGTTAACGTAACTGAGCACAATTTAACACCACAATAAACAATTTTGCTCGTTTTGAACGAATTATGCTCATTTTCGCACGAATCAGCATCTAATTCGCACATATCCGCTGTAATTCGGCTCTGTACTATCTAGTCTTGTTAAGTTATCGTAACTGAGCACAATTCAACACCACAATGAACAATTTTGCTTGTTTTGAACGAATTATGCTCATTTTCGCACGATTCAGACTCTAATTCGCACATATCCGCTGTAATTCGACTCTGTACTATCTAGTTATGTTAAGTTATCGTAACTGAGCACAATTCAACATCACAATGAACAATTTTGCTCGTTTTGAACGAATTATGCTCATTTTCGCACGATTCAGCCTCTAATTCGCACATATCCGCTGTAATTCGACTCTGTACTATCTAGTCATGTTAAGTTATCGTAACTGAGCACAATTCAACACCACAATGAACAATTTTGCTTGCTTTGAACGAATTATGCTCATTTTCGCACGATTCAGACTCTAATTCGCACATATCCGCTGTAATTCGACTCTGTACTATCTAGTTATGTTAAGTTATCCTATCTGAGCACAATTCAACACCACAATGAACAATTTTGCTCGTTTTGAACGAATTATGCTCATTTTGAACGAATTTTGCTCATTTTCGCACTATTCAGCCTCTAATTCGCACATATCCGCTGTAATTCGACTCTGTGCGATCTAGTTATGTTAAGTTATCCTATCTGAGCACAATTCAACACCACAATGAACAATTTTGCTCGTTTTGCACGAATTATGCTCATTTTCGCACGATTCAGCCTCTAATTCGCACATATCCGCTGTAATTCGACTCTGTACTATCTAGTCATGTTAAGTTATCGTAACTGAGCACAATTCAACACCACAATGAACAATTTTGGTCGTTTTGAACGAATTATGCTCATTTTCGCACGATTCAGCCTCTAATTCGCACATATCCGCTGTAATTCGACTCTGTACTATCTAGTCATGTTAAGTTATCGTAACTGAGCACAATTCAACACTACAATGAACAATTTTGCTCGTTTTCAACGAATTATGCTCATTTTCGCACGATTCAGACTCTAATTCGCACATATCCGCTGTAATTCGACTCTGTACTATCTAGTTATGTTAAGTTATCCTATCTGAGCACAATTCAACACCACAATGAACAATTTTGCTCGTTTTGCACGAATTATGCTCATTTTCGCACGATTCAGCCTCTAATTCGCACATATCCGCTGTATTTCGACTCTGTACTATCTAGTTATGTTAAGTTATCCTATATGAGCACAATTCGACACCACAATGAACAATTTTGCTCGTTTTGCAAGAATTATGCTCATTTTCGCACGATTCAGCCTCTAATTCGCGCATATCCGCTGTAATTCGTCTCTGTACTATCTAGTTACGTTAAGTTATCCTATCTGAGCACAATTCGACACCACAATGAACAATTTTGCTCGTTTTGCAAGAATTATGCTCATTTTCGCACGATTCAGCCTCTAATTCGCACATATCCGCTGTAATTCGACTCTGTACTATCTAGTTATGTTAAGTTATCCTATCTGAGCACAATTCAACACCACAATGAACAATTTTGCTCGTTTTGAACGAATTATGCTCATTTTGAACGAATTTTGCTCATTTTCGCACTATTCAGCCTCTAATTCGCACATATCCGCTGTAATTCGACTCTGTGCGATCTAGTTATGTTAAGTTATCCTATCTGAGCACAATTCAACACCACAATGAACAATTTTGCTCGTTTTGCACGAATTATGCTCATTTTCGCACGATTCAGCCTCTAATTCGCACATATCCGCTGTAATTCGACTCTGTACTATCTAGTCATGTTAAGTTATCGTAACTGAGCACAATTCAACACCACAATGAACAATTTTGGTCGTTTTGAACGAATTATGCTCATTTTCGCACGATTCAGCCTCTAATTCGCACATATCCGCTGTAATTCGACTCTGTACTATCTAGTCATGTTAAGTTATCGTAACTGAGCACAATTCAACACTACAATGAACAATTTTGCTCGTTTTCAACGAATTATGCTCATTTTCGCACGATTCAGACTCTAATTCGCACATATCCGCTGTAATTCGACTCTGTACTATCTAGTTATGTTAAGTTATCGTAACTAAGCACAATTCAACACCACAATGAACAATTTTGCTCGTTTTGAACGAATTATGCTCATTTTCGCACGATTCAGCCTCTAATTCGCACATATCCGCTGTAATTCGACTCTGTACTATCTAGTTATGTTAAGTTATCCTATCTGAGCACAATTCAACACCACAATGAACAATTTTGCTCGTTTTGCACGAATTTTGCTCATCTTCGAACGATTCAGACTCTAATTCGCACATATCCGCTGTAATTCGACTCTGTACTATCTAGTTATCTTAAGTTATCCTATCTGAGCACAATTCAACACCACAACGAACAATTTTGCTCGTTTTGCACGAATTATGCTCATTTTCGCACGATTCAGCCTCTAATTCGCACATATCCGCTGCAATTCGACTCTGTACTATCTAGTTATGTTAAGTTATCCTATCTGAGCACAATTCAACACCACAATGAACAATTTTGCTCGTTTTGCACGAATTTTGCTCGTTTTGAACGAATTTTGCTCATTTTCGAACGATTCAGCCTCTAATTCGCACATATCCGCTGTAATTCTACTCTGTACTATCTAGTCATTTTAAGTTATCCTATCTGAGCACAATTCAACACCACAATGAACAATTTTGCTCGTTTTGCACGAATTATGCTCATTTTCGCACGATTGAGCCTCTAATTCGCACATATCCGCTGTAATTCGACTCTGTACTATCTAGTCATGTTAAGTTATCGTAACTGAGCACAATTCAACACCACAATGAACAATTTTGCTCGTTTTGCACGAATTATGCTCATTTTCGCACGATTCAGCCTCTAATTCGCACATATCCGCTGTAATTCGACTCTGTACTATCTAGTCATGTTAAGTTATCGTAACTGAGCACAATTCAACACCACAATGAACAATTTTGCTCGTTTTGCACGAATTATGCTCATTTTCGCACGATTCAGCCTCTAATTCGCACATATCCGCTGTAATTCGACTCTGTACTATCTAGTTATGTTAAGTTATCCTATCTGAGCACAATTCAACACCACAATGAACAATTTTGCTCGTTTTGAACGAATTATGCTCATTTTGAACGAATTTTGCTCATTTTCGCACTATTCAGCCTCTAATTCGCACATATCCGCTGTAATTCGACTCTGTGCGATCTAGTTATGTTAAGTTATCCTATCTGAGCACAATTCAACACCACAATGAACAATTTTGCTCGTTTTGCACGAATTATGCTCATTTTCGCACGATTCAGCCTCTAATTCGCACATATCCGCTGTAATTCGACTCTGTACTATCTAGTCATGTTAAGTTATCGTAACTGAGCACAATTCAACACCACAATGAACAATTTTGCTCGTTTTGCACGAATTATGCTCATTTTCGCACGATTCAGCCTCTAATTCGCACATATCCGCTGTAATTCGACTCTGTACTATCTAGTTATGTTAAGTTATCCTATCTGAGCACAATTCAACACCACAATGAACAATTTTGCTCGTTTTGCACGAATTTTGCTCGTTTTGAACGAATTTTGCTCATTTTCGAACGATTCAGCCTCTAATTCGCACATATCCGCTGTAATTCGACTCTGTACTATCTAGTCATGTTAAGTTATCGTAACTGAGCACAATTCAACACCACAATGAACAATTTTGCTCGTTTTGAACAAATTATGCTCATTTTCGCACGATTCAGCCTCTAATTCGCACATATCCGCTGTAATTCGACCCTGTAGTATCTACTTACGTTAAGTTATCCTATCTGAGCACAATTCGACACCACAATGAACAATTTTGCTCGTTTTGAACGAATTTTGCTCATTTTCGAACGATTCAGCCTCTAATTCGCACATATCCGCTGTAATTCGACTCTGTACTATCTAGTCATGTTAAGTTATCGTAACTGAGCACAATTCAACACGACAATGAACAATTTTGCTTGTTTTGCACGAATTTTGCTCGTTTTGAACGAATTTTGCTCATTTTCGAACGATTCAGCCTCTAATTCGCACATATGCGCTGTAATTCGACTCTGTACTATCTAGTCATGTCAAGTTAACGTAACTGAGCACAATTTAACACCACAATAAACAATTTTGCTCGTTTTGAACGAATTATGCTCATTTTCGCACGAATCAGCATCTAATTCGCACATATCCGCTGTAATTCGGCTCTGTACTATCTAGTCTTGTTAAGTTATCGTAACTGAGCACAATTCAACACCACAATGAACAATTTTGCTTGTTTTGAACGAATTATGCTCATTTTCGCACGATTCAGACTCTAATTCGCACATATCCGCTGTAATTCGACTCTGTACTATCTAGTTATGTTAAGTTATCGTAACTGAGCACAATTCAACATCACAATGAACAATTTTGCTCGTTTTGAACGAATTATGCTCATTTTCGCACGATTCAGCCTCTAATTCGCACATATCCGCTGTAATTCGACTCTGTACTATCTAGTCATGTTAAGTTATCGTAACTGAGCACAATTCAACACCACAATGAACAATTTTGCTTGCTTTGAACGAATTATGCTCATTTTCGCACGATTCAGACTCTAATTCGCACATATCCGCTGTAATTCGACTCTGTACTATCTAGTTATGTTAAGTTATCCTATCTGAGCACAATTCAACACCACAATGAACAATTTTGCTCGTTTTGAACGAATTATGCTCATTTTGAACGAATTTTGCTCATTTTCGCACTATTCAGCCTCTAATTCGCACATATCCGCTGTAATTCGACTCTGTGCGATCTAGTTATGTTAAGTTATCCTATCTGAGCACAATTCAACACCACAATGAACAATTTTGCTCGTTTTGCACGAATTATGCTCATTTTCGCACGATTCAGCCTCTAATTCGCACATATCCGCTGTAATTCGACTCTGTACTATCTAGTTATGTTAAGTTATCCTATCTGAGCACAATGCAACACCACAATGAACAATTTTGCTCGTTTTGCAAGAATTATGCTCATTTTCGCACGATTCAGCCTCTAATTCGCACATATCCGCTGTAATTCGACTCTGTACTATCTAGTCATGTTAAGTTATCGTAACTGAGCACAATTCAACACCACAATGAACAATTTTGCTCGTTTTGAACGAATTATGCTCATTTTCGCACGATTCAGACTCTAATTCGCAGATATCCGTTGTAATTCGACTCTGTACTATCTAGTTATGTTAAGTTATCCTATCTGAGCACAATTCAACACCACAATGAACAATTTTGCTCGTTTTGCACGAATTTTGCTCGTTTTGCACGAATTTTGCACGTTTTGAACGAATTTTGCTCATTTTCGAACGATTCAGCCTCTAATTCGGACATATCCGCTGTATTTCGACTCTGTACTATCTAGTTATGTTAAGTTATCCTATCTGAGCACAATTCGACCCCACAATGAACAATTTTGCTCGTTTTGCAAGAATTATGCTCATTTTCGCACGATTCAGCCTCTAATTCGCACATATCCGCTGTAATTCGACTCTGTACTATCTAGTTATGTTAAGTTATCGTAACTGAGCACAATTCAACACCACAATGAACAATTTTGCTTGCTTTGAACGAATTATGCTCATTTTCGCACGATTCAGACTCTAATTCGCACATATCCGCTGTAATTCGACTCTGTACTATCTAGTTATGTTAAGTTATCCTATCTGAGCACAATTCAACACCACAATGAACAATTTTGCTCGTTTTGAACGAATTATGCTCATTTTGAACGAATTTTGCTCATTTTCGCACTATTCAGCCTCTAATTCGCACATATCCGCTGTAATTCGACTCTGTGCGATCTAGTTATGTTAAGTTATCCTATCTGAGCACAATTCAACACCACAATGAACAATTTTGCTCGTTTTGCACGAATTATGCTCATTTTCGCACGATTCAGCCTCTAATTCGCACATATCCGCTGTAATTCGACTCTGTACTATCTAGTTATGTTAAGTTATCGTATCTGAGCACAATTCATCACTACAATGAACAATTTTGCTCGTTTTGCACGAATTATGCTCATTTTCGCACGATTCAGCCTCTAATTCGCACATATCCGCTGTAATTCGACTCTGTACTATCTAGTCATGTTAAGTTATCGTAACTGAGCACAATTCAACACGACAATGAACAATTTTGCTCGTTTTGCAAGAATTATGCTCATTTTCGCACGATTCAGCCTCTAATTCGCACATATCCTCCGTAATTCGACTCTGTACTATCTAGTTATGTTAAGTTATCGTAACTGAGCACAATTCAACACCACAATGAACAATTTTGCTCGTTTTGAACGAATTATGCTCATTTTCGCACGATTCAGCCTCTAATTCGCACATATCCGCTGTAATTCGACTCTGTACTATCTAGTTATGTTAAGTTATCCTATCTGTGCACAATTCAACACCACAATGAACAATTTTGCTTGTTTTGCACGAATTTTGCTCGTTTTGAACGAATTTTGCTCATTTTCGAACGATTCAGCCTCGAATTAGCACATATCCGCTGTAATTCGACTCTGTACTATCTAGTCATGTTAAGTTATCGTAACTGAGCACGATTCAACACCACAATGAACAATTTTGCTCGTTTTGAACGAATTATGCTCATTTTGAACGAATTTTGCTCATTTTCGCACGATTCAGCCTCTAATTCGCACATATCCGCTGTAATTCGACTCTGTGCTATCTAGTTATGTTAAGTTATCCTATCTGAGCACAATTCAACACCACAATGAACAATTTTACTCGTTTTGCACGAATTATGCTCATTTCCGCACGATTCAGCCTCTAATTCGCACATATCAGCTGTAATTCGACTCTGTACTATCTAGTTATGTTAAGTTATCGTAACTGAGCACGATTCAACACCACAATGAACAATTTTGCTCGTTTTGCACGAATTATGCTCATTTTCGCACGATTCAGCCTCTAATTCGCACATATCCGCTGTAATTCGACTCTGTACTATCTAGTTATGTTAAGTTATCCTATCTGAGCACAATTCAACACCACAATGAACAATTTTGCTCGTTTTGCACGAATTATGCTCATTTTCGCACGATTCAGCCTCTAATTCGCACATATCCGCTGTAATTCGACTCTGTACTATCTAGTTATGTTAAGTTATCCTATCTGAGCACAATTCAACACCACAATGAACAAGTTTGCTCGTTTTGCACGAATTTTGCTCGTTTTGAACGAATTTTGCTCATTTTCGAACGATTCAGCCTCTAATTCGCACATATCCGCTGTATTTCGACTCTGTACTATCTAGTTATGTTAAGTTATCCTATCTGAGCACAATTCGACACCACAATGAACAATTTTGCTCGTTTTGCAAGAATTATGCTCATTTTCGCACGATTCAGCCTCTAATTCGCACATATCCGCTGTAATTCGACTCTGTACTATCTAGTTATGTTAAGTTATCGTAACTGAGCACAATTCAACACCACAATTAACAATTTTGCTCGTTTTGCACGAATTATGCTCATTTTCGCACGATTCAGCCTCTAATTCGCACATATCCGCTGTAATTCGACTCTGTACTATCTAGTCATGTTAAGTTATCGTAACTGAGCACAATTTAACACCACAATGAACAATTTTGCTCGTTTTGCACGAATTATGCTCATTTTCGCACGATTCAGCCTCTAATTCGCACATATCCGCTGTAATTCGACTCTGTACTATCTAGTTATGTTAAGTTATCGTAACTGAGCACAATTCAACACCACAATGAAGAATTTTGCTCGTTTTGAACGAATTATGCTCATTTTCGCACGATTCAGCCTCTAATTCGCACATATCCGCTGTAATTCGACTCTGTGCTATCTAGTTATGTTAAGTTATCCTATCTGAGCACAATTCAACACCACAATGAACAATTTTGCTTGTTTTGCACGAATTTTGCTCGTTTTGAACGAATTTTGCTCATTTTCGAACGATTCAGCCTCTAATTCGCACATATCCGCTGTAATTCGACTCTGTACTATCTAGTCATGTTAAGTTATCGTAACTGAGCACAATTCAACACCACAATGAACAATTTTGGTCGTTTTGAACGAATTATGCTCATTTTCGCACGATTCAGCCTCTAATTCGCACATATCCGCTGTAATTCGACTCTGTACTATCTAGTCATGTTAAGTTATCGTAACTGAGCACAATTCAACACTACAATGAACAATTTTGCTCGTTTTCAACGAATTATGCTCATTTTCGCACGATTCAGCCTCTAATTCGCACATATCCGCTGTAATTCGACTCTGTACTATCTAGTTGTGTTAAGTTATCGTAACTGAGCACAATTCAACACCACAATGAACAATTTTGCTCGTTTTGCAAGAATTATGCTCATTTTCGCACGATTCAGCCTCTAATTCGCACATATCCGCTGTAATTCGACTCTGTACTATCTAGTTATGTTAAGTTATCGTAACTGAGCACAATTCAACACCACAATGAACAATTTTGCTCGTTTTGAACGAATTATGCTCATTTTCGCACGATTCAGCCTCTAATTCGCACATATCCGCTGTAATTCGGCTCTGTACTATCTAGTTATGTTAAGTTATCCTATCTGAGCATAATTCGACACCACAATGAACAATTTTGCTCGTTTTGCACGAATTGTGCTCATTTTCGCACGATTCAGCCTCTAATTCGCACATATCCGCTGTAATTCGTCTCTGTACTATCTAGTTACGTTAAGTTATCCTATCTGAGCACAATTCGACACCACAATGAACAATTTTGCTCGTTTTGCAAGAATTATGCTCATTTTCGCACGATTCAGCCTCTAATTCGCACATACCCGCTGTAATTCGACTCTGTACTATCTAGTTATGTTAAGTTATCCTATCTGAGCACAATTCAACACCACAATGAACAAGTTTGCTCGTTTTGCACGAATTTTGCTCGTTTTGAACGAATTTTGCTCATTTTCGAACGATTCAGCCTCTAATTCGCACATATCCGCTGTATTTCGACTCTGTACTATCTAGTTATGTTAAGTTATCCTATCTGAGCACAATTCGACACCACAATGAACAATTTTGCTCGTTTTGCAAGAATTATGCTCATTTTCGCACGATTCAGCCTCTAATTCGCACATATCCGCTGTAATTCGACTCTGTACTATCTAGTTATGTTAAGTTATCGTAACTGAGCACAATTCAACACCACAATTAACAATTTTGCTCGTTTTGCACGAATTATGCTCATTTTCGCACGATTCAGCCTCTAATTCGCACATATCCGCTGTAATTCGACTCTGTACTATCTAGTCATGTTAAGTTATCGTAACTGAGCACAATTTAACACCACAATGAACAATTTTGCTCGTTTTGCACGAATTATGCTCATTTTCGCACGATTCAGCCTCTAATTCGCACATATCCGCTGTAATTCGACTCTGTACTATCTAGTTATGTTAAGTTATCGTAACTGAGCACAATTCAACACCACAATGAAGAATTTTGCTCGTTTTGAACGAATTATGCTCATTTTCGCACGATTCAGCCTCTAATTCGCACATATCCGCTGTAATTCGACTCTGTGCTATCTAGTTATGTTAAGTTATCCTATCTGAGCACAATTCAACACCACAATGAACAATTTTGCTTGTTTTGCACGAATTTTGCTCGTTTTGAACGAATTTTGCTCATTTTCGAACGATTCAGCCTCTAATTCGCACATATCCGCTGTAATTCGACTCTGTACTATCTAGTCATGTTAAGTTATCGTAACTGAGCACAATTCAACACCACAATGAACAATTTTGGTCGTTTTGAACGAATTATGCTCATTTTCGCACGATTCAGCCTCTAATTCGCACATATCCGCTGTAATTCGACTCTGTACTATCTAGTCATGTTAAGTTATCGTAACTGAGCACAATTCAACACTACAATGAACAATTTTGCTCGTTTTCAACGAATTATGCTCATTTTCGCACGATTCAGCCTCTAATTCGCACATATCCGCTGTAATTCGACTCTGTACTATCTAGTTGTGTTAAGTTATCGTAACTGAGCACAATTCAACACCACAATGAACAATTTTGCTCGTTTTGCAAGAATTATGCTCATTTTCGCACGATTCAGCCTCTAATTCGCACATATCCGCTGTAATTCGACTCTGTACTATCTAGTTATGTTAAGTTATCGTAACTGAGCACAATTCAACACCACAATGAACAATTTTGCTCGTTTTGAACGAATTATGCTCATTTTCGCACGATTCAGCCTCTAATTCGCACATATCCGCTGTAATTCGGCTCTGTACTATCTAGTTATGTTAAGTTATCCTATCTGAGCATAATTCGACACCACAATGAACAATTTTGCTCGTTTTGCACGAATTGTGCTCATTTTCGCACGATTCAGCCTCTAATTCGCACATATCCGCTGTAATTCGTCTCTGTACTATCTAGTTACGTTAAGTTATCCTATCTGAGCACAATTCGACACCACAATGAACAATTTTGCTCGTTTTGCAAGAATTATGCTCATTTTCGCACGATTCAGCCTCTAATTCGCACATACCCGCTGTAATTCGACTCTGTACTATCTAGTTATGTTAAGTTATCCTATCTGAGCACAATTCAACACCACAATGAACAATTTTGCTTGTTTTGCACGAATTTTGCTCGTTTTGCACGAATTTTGCTCGTTTTGAACGAATTTTGCTCATTTTCGAACGATTCAGCCTCTAATTCGCACATATCCGCTGTAATTCGACTCTGTACTATCTAGTCATGTTAAGTTATCGTAACTGAGCACAATTCAACACCACAATGAACAATTTTGCTCGTTTTGCACGAATTTTGCTCGTTTTGCACGAATTTTGCACGTTTTGAACGAATTTTGCTCATTTTCGAACGATTCAGCCTCTAATTCGGACATATCCGCTGTATTTCGACTCTGTACTATCTAGTTATGTTAAGTTATCCTATCTGAGCACAATTCAACACCACAATGAACAATTTTGCTCGTTTTGCACGAATTATGCTCATTTTCGCACGATTCAGCCTCTAATTCGCACATATCCGCTGTAATTCGACTCTGTACTATCTAGTCATGTTAAGTTATCGTAACTGAGCACAATTCAACACCACAATGAACAATTTTGCTCGTTTTGCAAGAATTATGCTCATTTTCGCACGATTCAGCCTCTAATTCGCACATATCCGCTGTAATTCGACTCTGTACTATCTAGTCATGTTAAGTTATCCTATCTGAGCACAATTCAACACCACAATGAACAATTTTGCTCGTTTTGCAAGAATTATGCTCATTTTCGCACGATTCAGCCTCTAATTCGCACATATCCGCTGTAATTCGACTCTGTACTATCTAGACATGTTAAGTTATCGTAACTGAGCACAATTCAACACCACAATGAACAATTTTGCTCGTTTTGCACGAATTTTGCTCGTTTTGCACGAATTTTGCACGTTTTGAACGAATTTTGCTCATTTTCGAACGATTCAGCCTCTAATTCGGACATATCCGCTGTATTTCGACTCTGTACTATCTAGTTATGTTAAGTTATCCTATCTGAGCACAATTCGACACCACAATGAACAATTTTGCTCGTTTTGCAAGAATTATGCTCATTTTCGCACGATTCAGCCTCTAATTCGCACATATCCGCTGTAATTCGGCTCTGTACTATCTAGTTATGTTAAGTTATCCTATCTGAGCATAATTCGACACCACAATGAACAATTTTGCTCGTTTTGCACGAATTGTGCTCATTTTCGCACGATTCAGCCTCTAATTCGCACATATCCGCTGTAATTCGGCTCTGTACTATCTAGTTATGTTAAGTTATCCTATCTGAGCATAATTCGACAACACAATGAACAATTTTGCTCGTTTTGCACGAATTGTGCTCATTTTCGCACGATTCAGCCTCTAATTCGCACATATCCGCTGTAATTCGACTCTGTACTATCTAGTTATGTTAAGTTATCCTATCTGAGCACAATTCAACACCACAATGAACAATTTTGCTCGTTTTGCACGAATTATGCTCATTTTCGCACGATTCAGCCTCTAATTCGCACATATCCGCTGTAATTCGACTCTGTACTATCTAGTCATGTTAAGTTATCGTAACTGAGCACAATTCAACACCACAATGAACAATTTTGCTCGTTTTGCAAGAATTATGCTCATTTTCGCACGATTCAGCCTCTAATTCGCACATATCCGCTGTAATTCGACTCTGTACTATCTAGTTATGTTAAGTTATCGTAACTGAGCACAATTCAACACCACAATGAACAATTTTGCTCGTTTTGAACGAATTATGCTCATTTTCGCACGATTCAGCCTCTAATTCGCACATATCCGCTGTAATTCGGCTCTGTACTATCTAGTTATGTTAAGTTATCCTATCTGAGCATAATTCGACACCACAATGAACAATTTTGCTCGTTTTGCACGAATTGTGCTCATTTTCGCACGATTCAGCCTCTAATTCGCACATATCCGCTGTAATTCGTCTCTGTACTATCTAGTTACGTTAAGTTATCCTATCTGAGCACAATTCGACACCACAATGAACAATTTTGCTCGTTTTGCAAGAATTATGCTCATTTTCGCACGATTCAGCCTCTAATTCGCACATATCCGCTGTAATTCGACTCTGTACTATCTAGTCATGTTAAGTTATCGTAACTGAGCACAATTCAACACCACAATGAACAATTTTGCTCGTTTTGCAAGAATTATGCTCATTTTCGCACGATTCAGCCTCTAATTCGCACATATCCGCTGTAATTCGACTCTGTACTATCTAGTCATGTTAAGTTATCCTATCTGAGCACAATTCAACACCACAATGAACAATTTTGCTCGTTTTGCAAGAATTATGCTCATTTTCGCACGATTCAGCCTCTAATTCGCACATATCCGCTGTAATTCGACTCTGTACTATCTAGACATGTTAAGTTATCGTAACTGAGCACAATTCAACACCACAATGAACAATTTTGCTCGTTTTGCACGAATTTTGCTCGTTTTGCACGAATTTTGCACGTTTTGAACGAATTTTGCTCATTTTCGAACGATTCAGCCTCTAATTCGGACATATCCGCTGTATTTCGACTCTGTACTATCTAGTTATGTTAAGTTATCCTATCTGAGCACAATTCGACACCACAATGAACAATTTTGCTCGTTTTGCAAGAATTATGCTCATTTTCGCACGATTCAGCCTCTAATTCGCACATATCCGCTGTAATTCGGCTCTGTACTATCTAGTTATGTTAAGTTATCCTATCTGAGCATAATTCGACACCACAATGAACAATTTTGCTCGTTTTGCACGAATTGTGCTCATTTTCGCACGATTCAGCCTCTAATTCGCACATATCCGCTGTAATTCGGCTCTGTACTATCTAGTTATGTTAAGTTATCCTATCTGAGCATAATTCGACAACACAATGAACAATTTTGCTCGTTTTGCACGAATTGTGCTCATTTTCGCACGATTCAGCCTCTAATTCGCACATATCCGCTGTAATTCGACTCTGTACTATCTAGTTATGTTAAGTTATCCTATCTGAGCACAATTCAACACCACAATGAACAATTTTGCTCGTTTTGCACGAATTATGCTCATTTTCGCACGATTCAGCCTCTAATTCGCACATATCCGCTGTAATTCGACTCTGTACTATCTAGTCATGTTAAGTTATCGTAACTGAGCACAATTCAACACCACAATGAACAATTTTGCTCGTTTTGCAAGAATTATGCTCATTTTCGCACGATTCAGCCTCTAATTCGCACATATCCGCTGTAATTCGACTCTGTACTATCTAGTTATGTTAAGTTATCGTAACTGAGCACAATTCAACACCACAATGAACAATTTTGCTCGTTTTGAACGAATTATGCTCATTTTCGCACGATTCAGCCTCTAATTCGCACATATCCGCTGTAATTCGGCTCTGTACTATCTAGTTATGTTAAGTTATCCTATCTGAGCATAATTCGACACCACAATGAACAATTTTGCTCGTTTTGCACGAATTGTGCTCATTTTCGCACGATTCAGCCTCTAATTCGCACATATCCGCTGTAATTCGTCTCTGTACTATCTAGTTACGTTAAGTTATCCTATCTGAGCACAATTCGACACCACAATGAACAATTTTGCTCGTTTTGCAAGAATTATGCTCATTTTCGCACGATTCAGCCTCTAATTCGCACATACCCGCTGTAATTCGACTCTGTACTATCTAGTTATGTTAAGTTATCCTATCTGAGCACAATTCAACACCACAATGAACAATTTTGCTTGTTTTGCACGAATTTTGCTCGTTTTGCACGAATTTTGCTCGTTTTGAACGAATTTTGCTCATTTTCGAACGATTCAGCCTCTAATTCGCACATATCCGCTGTATTTCGACTCTGTACTATCTAGTTATGTTAAGTTATCCTATCTGAGCACAATTCGACACCACAATGAACAATTTTGCTCGTTTTGCAAGAATTATGCTCATTTTCGCACGATTCAGCCTCTAATTCGCACATACCCGCTGTAATTCGACTCTGTACTATCTAGTTATGTTAAGTTATCCTATCTGAGCACAATTCAACACCACAATGAACAATTTTGCTCGTTTTGCAAGAATTATGCTCATTTTCGCACGATTCAGCCTCTAATTCGCACATATCCGCTGTAATTCGACTCTGTACTATCTAGTCATGTTAAGTTATCCTATCTGAGCACAATTCAACACCACAATGAACAATTTTGCTCGTTTTGCAAGAATTATGCTCATTTTCGCACGATTCAGCCTCTAATTCGCACATATCCGCTGTAATTCGACTCTGTACTATCTAGTTATGTTAAGTTATCCTATCTGAGCATAATTCGACAACACAATGAACAATTTTGCTCGTTTTGCACGAATTGTGCTCATTTTCGCACGATTCAGCCTCTAATTCGCACATATCCGCTGTAATTCGACTCTGTACTATCTAGTTATGTTAAGTTATCCTATCTGAGCACAATTCAACACCACAATGAACAATTTTGCTTGTTTTGCACGAATTTTGCTCGTTTTGCACGAATTTTGCTCGTTTTGAACGAATTTTGCTCATTTTCGAACGATTCAGCCTCTAATTCGCACATATCCGCTGTATTTCGACTCTGTACTATCTAGTTATGTTAAGTTATCCTATCTGAGCATAATTCGACACCACAATGAACAATTTTGCTCGTTTTGCACGAATTGTGCTCATTTTCGCACGATTCAGCCTCTAATTCGCACATATCCGCTGTAATTCGTCTCTGTACTATCTAGTTACGTTAAGTTATCCTATCTGAGCACAATTCGACACCACAATGAACAATTTTGCTCGTTTTGCAAGAATTATGCTCATTTTCGCACGATTCAGCCTCTAATTCGCACATACCCGCTGTAATTCGACTCTGTACTATCTAGTTATGTTAAGTTATCCTATCTGAGCACAATTCAACACCACAATGAACAATTTTGCTTGTTTTGCACGAATTTTGCTCGTTTTGCACGAATTTTGCTCGTTTTGAACGAATTTTGCTCATTTTCGAACGATTCAGCCTCTAATTCGCACATATCCGCTGTAATTCGACTCTGTACTATCTAGTCATGTTAAGTTATCGTAACTGAGCACAATTCAACACCACAATGAACAATTTTGCTCGTTTTGCACGAATTTTGCTCGTTTTGCACGAATTTTGCACGTTTTGAACGAATTTTGCTCATTTTCGAACGATTCAGCCTCTAATTCGGACATATCCGCTGTATTTCGACTCTGTACTATCTAGTTATGTTAAGTTATCCTATCTGAGCACAATTCAACACCACAATGAACAATTTTGCTCGTTTTGCACGAATTATGCTCATTTTCGCACGATTCAGCCTCTAATTCGCACATATCCGCTGTAATTCGACTCTGTACTATCTAGTCATGTTAAGTTATCGTAACTGAGCACAATTCAACACCACAATGAACAATTTTGCTCGTTTTGCAAGAATTATGCTCATTTTCGCACGATTCAGCCTCTAATTCGCACATATCCGCTGTAATTCGACTCTGTACTATCTAGTCATGTTAAGTTATCCTATCTGAGCACAATTCAACACCACAATGAACAATTTTGCTCGTTTTGCAAGAATTATGCTCATTTTCGCACGATTCAGCCTCTAATTCGCACATATCCGCTGTAATTCGACTCTGTACTATCTAGACATGTTAAGTTATCGTAACTGAGCACAATTCAACACCACAATGAACAATTTTGCTCGTTTTGCACGAATTTTGCTCGTTTTGCACGAATTTTGCACGTTTTGAACGAATTTTGCTCATTTTCGAACGATTCAGCCACTAATTCGGACATATCCGCTGTATTTCGACTCTGTACTATCTAGTTATGTTAAGTTATCCTATCTGAGCACAATTCGACACCACAATGAACAATTTTGCTCGTTTTGCAAGAATTATGCTCATTTTCGCACGATTCAGCCTCTAATTCGCACATATCCGCTGTAATTCGGCTCTGTACTATCTAGTTATGTTAAGTTATCCTATCTGAGCATAATTCGACACCACAATGAACAATTTTGCTCGTTTTGCACGAATTGTGCTCATTTTCGCACGATTCAGCCTCTAATTCGCACATATCCGCTGTAATTCGGCTCTGTACTATCTAGTTATGTTAAGTTATCCTATCTGAGCATAATTCGACAACACAATGAACAATTTTGCTCGTTTTGCACGAATTGTGCTCATTTTCGCACGATTCAGCCTCTAATTCGCACATATCCGCTGTAATTCGACTCTGTACTATCTAGTTATGTTAAGTTATCCTATCTGAGCACAATTCAACACCACAATGAACAATTTTGCTCGTTTTGCACGAATTATGCTCATTTTCGCACGATTCAGCCTCTAATTCGCACATATCCGCTGTAATTCGACTCTGTACTATCTAGTCATGTTAAGTTATCGTAACTGAGCACAATTCAACACCACAATGAACAATTTTGCTCGTTTTGCAAGAATTATGCTCATTTTCGCACGATTCAGCCTCTAATTCGCACATATCCGCTGTAATTCGACTCTGTACTATCTAGTTATGTTAAGTTATCGTAACTGAGCACAATTCAACACCACAATGAACAATTTTGCTCGTTTTGAACGAATTATGCTCATTTTCGCACGATTCAGCCTCTAATTCGCACATATCCGCTGTAATTCGGCTCTGTACTATCTAGTTATGTTAAGTTATCCTATCTGAGCATAATTCGACACCACAATGAACAATTTTGCTCGTTTTGCACGAATTGTGCTCATTTTCGCACGATTCAGCCTCTAATTCGCACATATCCGCTGTAATTCGTCTCTGTACTATCTAGTTACGTTAAGTTATCCTATCTGAGCACAATTCGACACCACAATGAACAATTTTGCTCGTTTTGCAAGAATTATGCTCATTTTCGCACGATTCAGCCTCTAATTCGCACATACCCGCTGTAATTCGACTCTGTACTATCTAGTTATGTTAAGTTATCCTATCTGAGCACAATTCAACACCACAATGAACAATTTTGCTTGTTTTGCACGAATTTTGCTCGTTTTGCACGAATTTTGCTCGTTTTGAACGAATTTTGCTCATTTTCGAACGATTCAGCCTCTAATTCGCACATATCCGCTGTATTTCGACTCTGTACTATCTAGTTATGTTAAGTTATCCTATCTGAGCACAATTCGACACCACAATGAACAATTTTGCTCGTTTTGCAAGAATTATGCTCATTTTCGCACGATTCAGCCTCTAATTCGCACATACCCGCTGTAATTCGACTCTGTACTATCTAGTTATGTTAAGTTATCCTATCTGAGCACAATTCAACACCACAATGAACAATTTTGCTCGTTTTGCAAGAATTATGCTCATTTTCGCACGATTCAGCCTCTAATTCGCACATATCCGCTGTAATTCGACTCTGTACTATCTAGTCATGTTAAGTTATCCTATCTGAGCACAATTCAACACCACAATGAACAATTTTGCTCGTTTTGCAAGAATTATGCTCATTTTCGCACGATTCAGCCTCTAATTCGCACATATCCGCTGTAATTCGACTCTGTACTATCTAGTCATGTTAAGTTATCGTAACTGAGCACAATTCAACACCACAATGAACAATTTTGCTCGTTTTGCACGAATTTTGCTCGTTTTGCACGAATTTTGCACGTTTTGAACGAATTTTGCTCATTTTCGAACGATTCAGCCTCTAATTCGGACATATCCGCTGTATTTCGACTCTGTACTATCTAGTTATGTTAAGTTATCCTATCTGAGCACAATTCGACACCACAATGAACAATTTTGCTCGTTTTGCAAGAATTATGCTCATTTTCGCACGATTCAGCCTCTAATTCGCACATATCCGCTGTAATTCGGCTCTGTACTATCTAGTTATGTTAAGTTATCCTATCTGAGCATAATTCGACACCACAATGAACAATTTTGCTCGTTTTGCACGAATTGTGCTCATTTTCGCACGATTCAGCCTCTAATTCGCACATATCCGCTGTAATTCGGCTCTGTACTATCTAGTTATGTTAAGTTATCCTATCTGAGCATAATTCGACAACACAATGAACAATTTTGCTCGTTTTGCACGAATTGTGCTCATTTTCGCACGATTCAGCCTCTAATTCGCACATATCCGCTGTAATTCGACTCTGTACTATCTAGTTATGTTAAGTTATCCTATCTGAGCACAATTCAACACCACAATGAACAATTTTGCTCGTTTTGCACGAATTATGCTCATTTTCGCACGATTCAGCCTCTAATTCGCACATATCCGCTGTAATTCGACTCTGTACTATCTAGTCATGTTAAGTTATCGTAACTGAGCACAATTCAACACCACAATGAACAATTTTGCTCGTTTTGCAAGAATTATGCTCATTTTCGCACGATTCAGCCTCTAATTCGCACATATCCGCTGTAATTCGACTCTGTACTATCTAGTTATGTTAAGTTATCGTAACTGAGCACAATTCAACACCACAATGAACAATTTTGCTCGTTTTGAACGAATTATGCTCATTTTCGCACGATTCAGCCTCTAATTCGCACATATCCGCTGTAATTCGGCTCTGTACTATCTAGTTATGTTAAGTTATCCTATCTGAGCATAATTCGACACCACAATGAACAATTTTGCTCGTTTTGCACGAATTGTGCTCATTTTCGCACGATTCAGCCTCTAATTCGCACATATCCGCTGTAATTCGTCTCTGTACTATCTAGTTACGTTAAGTTATCCTATCTGAGCACAATTCGACACCACAATGAACAATTTTGCTCGTTTTGCAAGAATTATGCTCATTTTCGCACGATTCAGCCTCTAATTCGCACATACCCGCTGTAATTCGACTCTGTACTATCTAGTTATGTTAAGTTATCCTATCTGAGCACAATTCAACACCACAATGAACAATTTTGCTTGTTTTGCACGAATTTTGCTCGTTTTGCACGAATTTTGCTCGTTTTGAACGAATTTTGCTCATTTTCGAACGATTCAGCCTCTAATTCGCACATATCCGCTGTATTTCGACTCTGTACTATCTAGTTATGTTAAGTTATCCTATCTGAGCACAATTCGACACCACAATGAACAATTTTGCTCGTTTTGCAAGAATTATGCTCATTTTCGCACGATTCAGCCTCTAATTCGCACATACCCGCTGTAATTCGACTCTGTACTATCTAGTTATGTTAAGTTATCCTATCTGAGCACAATTCAACACCACAATGAACAATTTTGCTCGTTTTGCAAGAATTATGCTCATTTTCGCACGATTCAGCCTCTAATTCGCACATATCCGCTGTAATTCGACTCTGTACTATCTAGTCATGTTAAGTTATCCTATCTGAGCACAATTCAACACCACAATGAACAATTTTGCTCGTTTTGCAAGAATTATGCTCATTTTCGCACGATTCAGCCTCTAATTCGCACATATCCGCTGTAATTCGACTCTGTACTATCTAGTCATGTTAAGTTATCGTAACTGAGCACAATTCAACACCACAATGAACAATTTTGCTCGTTTTGCACGAATTTTGCTCGTTTTGCACGAATTTTGCACGTTTTGAACGAATTATGCTCATTTTCGCACGATTCAGCCTCTAATTCGCACATATCCGCTGTAATTCGGCTCTGTACTATCTAGTTATGTTAAGTTATCCTATCTGAGCATAATTCGACACCACAATGAACAATTTTGCTCGTCTTGCACGAATTGTGCTCATTTTCGCACGATTCAGCCTCTAATTCGCACATATCCGCTGTAATTCGGCTCTGTACTATCTAGTTATGTTAAGTTATCCTATCTGAGCATAATTCGACAACACAATGAACAATTTTGCTCGTTTTGCACGAATTGTGCTCATTTTCGCACGATTCAGCCTCTAATTCGCACATATCCGCTGTAATTCGACTCTGTACTATCTAGTTATGTTAAGTTATCCTATCTGAGCACAATTCAACACCACAATGAACAATTTTGCTCGTTTTGCACGAATTATGCTCATTTTCGCACGATTCAGTCTCTAATTCGCACATATCCGCTGTAATTCGACTCTGTACTATCTAGTCATGTTAAGTTATCGTAACTGAGCACAATTCAACACCACAATGAACAATTTTGCTCGTTTTGCAAGAATTATGCTCATTTTCGCACGATTCAGCCTCTAATTCGCACATATCCGCTGTAATTCGACTCTGTACTATCTAGTTATGTTAAGTTATCGTAACTGAGCACAATTCAACACCACAATGAACAATTTTGCTCGTTTTGAACGAATTATGCTCATTTTCGCACGATTCAGCCTCTAATTCGCACATATCCGCTGTAATTCGGCTCTGTACTATCTAGTTATGTTAAGTTATCCTATCTGAGCATAATTCGACACCACAATGAACAATTTTGCTCGTTTTGCACGAATTATGCTCATTTTCGCACGATTCAGCCTCTAATTCGCACATACCCGCTGTAATTCGACTCTGTACTATCTAGTTATGTTAAGTTATCCTATCTGAGCACAATTCAACACCACAATGAACAATTTTGCTCGTTTTGCAAGAATTATGCTCATTTTCGCACGATTCAGCCTCTAATTCGCACATATCCGCTGTAATTCGACTCTGTACTATCTAGTCATGTTAAGTTATCGTAACTGAGCACAATTCAACACCACAATGAACAATTTTGCTCGTTTTGCACGAATTTTGCACGTTTTGAACGAATTTTGCTCATTTTCGAACGATTCAGCCTCTAATTCGGACATATCCGCTGTATTTCGACTCTGTACTATCTAGTTATGTTAAGTTATCCTATCTGAGCACAATTCGACACCACAATGAACAATTTTGCTCGTTTTGCAAGATTTATGCTCATTTTCGCACGATTCAGCCTCTAATTCGCACATATCCGCTGTAATTCGACTCTGTACTATCTAGTTATGTTAAGTTATCGTAACTGAGCACAATTCAACACCACAATGAACAATTTTGCTCGTTTTGAACGAATTATGCTCATTTTCGCACGATTCAGCCTCTAATTCGCACATATCCGCTGTAATTCGGCTCTGTACTATCTAGTTATGTTAAGTTATCCTATCTGAGCATAATTCGACACCACAATGAACAATTTTGCTCGTTTTGCACGAATTGTGCTCATTTTCGCACGATTCAGCCTCTAATTCGCACATATCCGCTGTAATTCGTCTCTGTACTATCTAGTTACGTTAAGTTATCCTATCTGAGCACAATTCGACACCACAATGAACAATTTTGCTCGTTTTGCACGAATTGTGCTCATTTTCGCACGATTCAGCCTCTAATTCGCACATATCCGCTGTAATTCGTCTCTGTACTATCTAGTTACGTTAAGTTATCCTATCTGAGCACAATTCGACACCACAATGAACAATTTTGCGTGTTTTGCACGAATTTTGCTCGTTTTGCACGAATTTTGCTCGTTTTGAACGAATTTTGCTCATTTTCGAACGATTCAGCCTCTAATTCGCACATATCCGCTGTATTTCGACTCTGTACTATCTAGTTATGTTAAGTTATCCTATCTGAGCACAATTCGACACCACAATGAACAATTTTGCTCGTTTTGCAAGAATTATGCTCATTTTCGCACGATTCAGCCTCTAATTCGCACATACCCGCTGTAATTCGACTCTGTACTATCTAGTTATGTTAAGTTATCCTATCTGAGCACAATTCAACACCACAATGAACAATTTTGCTCGTTTTGCAAGAATTATGCTCATTTTCGCACGATTCAGCCTCTAATTCGCACATATCCGCTGTAATTCGACTCTGTACTATCTAGTCATGTTAAGTTATCCTATCTGAGCACAATTCAACACCACAATGAACAATTTTGCTCGTTTTGCAAGAATTATGCTCATTTTCGCACGATTCAGCCTCTAATTCGCACATATCCGCTGTAATTCGACTCTGTACTATCTAGTCATGTTAAGTTATCGTAACTGAGCACAATTCAACACCACAATGAACAATTTTGCTCGTTTTGCACGAATTTTGCTCGTTTTGCACGAATTTTGCACGTTTTGAACGAATTTTGCTCATTTTCGAACGATTCAGCCTCTAATTCGGACATATCCGCTGTATTTCGACTCTGTACTATCTAGTTATGTTAAGTTATCCTATCTGAGCACAATTCGACACCACAATGAACAATTTTGCTCGTTTTGCAAGAATTATGCTCATTTTCGCACGATTCAGCCTCTAATTCGCACATATCCGCTGTAATTCGGCTCTGTACTATCTAGTTATGTTAAGTTATCCTATCTGAGCATAATTCGACACCACAATGAACAATTTTGCTCGTTTTGCACGAATTGTGCTCATTTTCGCACGATTCAGCCTCTAATTCGCACATATCCGCTGTAATTCGTCTCTGTACTATCTAGTTACGTTAAGTTATCCTATCTGAGCACAATTCGACACCACAATGAACAATTTTGCTCGTTTTGTAAGAATTATGCTCATTTTCGCACGATTCAGCCTCTAATTCGCACATACCCGCTGTAATTCGACTCTGTACTATCTAGTTATGTTAAGTTATCCTATCTGAGCACAATTCAACACCACAATGAACAATTTTGCTTGTTTTGCACGAATTTTGCTCGTTTTGAACGAATTTTGCTCATTTTCGAACGATTCAGCCTCTAATTCGCACATATCCGCTGTATTTCGACTCTGTACTATCTAGTTATGTTAAGTTATCCTATCTGAGCACAATTCGACACCACAATGAACAATTTTGCTCGTTTTGCAAGAATTATGCTCATTTTCGCACGATTCAGCCTCTAATTCGCACATACCCGCTGTAATTCGACTCTGTACTATCTAGTTATGTTAAGTTATCCTATCTGAGCACAATTCAACACCACAATGAACAATTTTGCTCGTTTTGAACGAATTATGCTCATTTTCGCACGATTCAGACTCTAATTCGCACATATCCGCTGTAATTCGACTCTGTACTATCTAGTCATGTTAAGTTATCGTAACTGAGCACAATTCAACACTACAATGAACAATTTTGCTCGTTTTGAACGAATTATGCTCATTTTCGCACGATTCAGACTCTAATTCGCACATATCCGCTGTAATTCGACTCTGTACTATCTAGTCATGTTAAGTTATCGTAACTGAGCACAATTCAACACCACAATGAACAATTTTGCTCGTTTTGAACGAATTATGCTCATTTTCGCACGATTCAGACTCTAATTCGCAGATATCCGCTGTAATTCGACTCTGTACTATCTAGTTATGTTAAGTTATCCTATCTGAGCACAATTCAACACCACAATGAACAATTTTGCTCGTTTTGCACGAATTATGCTCATTTTCGCACGATTCAGCCTCTAATTCGCACATATCCGCTGTAATTCGACTCTGTACTATCTAGTTATGTTAAGTTATCCTATCTGAGCACAATTCAACACCACAATGAACAATTTTGCTCGTTTTGCACGAATTATGCTCATTTTCGCACTATTCAGCCTCTAATTCGCACATATCCGCTGTAATTCGACTCTGTACTATCTAGTTATGTTAAGTTATCCTATCTGAGCACAATTCAACACCACAATGAACAATTTTGCTCGTTTTGCACGAATTATGCTCATTTTCGCACGATTCAGACTCTAATTCGCAGATATCCGCTGTAATTCGACTCTGTACTATCTAGTTATGTTAAGTTATCCTATCTGAGCACAATTCAACACCACAATGAACAATTTTGCTCGTTTTGCAAGAATTATGCTCATTTTCGCACGATTCAGCCTCTAATTCGCACATATCCGCTGTAATTCGACTCTGTACTATCTAGTTATGTTAAGTTATCGTAACTGAGCACAATTCAACACCACAATGAACAATTTTGCTCGTTTTGAACGAATTATGCTCATTTTCGCACGATTCAGCCTCTAATTCGCACATATCCGCTGTAATTCGGCTCTGTACTATCTAGTTATGTTAAGTTATCCTATCTGAGCATAATTCGACACCACAATGAACAATTTTGCTCGTTTTGCACGAATTGTGCTCATTTTCGCACGATTCAGCCTCTAATTCGCACATATCCGCTGTAATTCGGCTCTGTACTATCTAGTTATGTTAAGTTATCCTATCTGAGCATAATTCGACAACACAATGAACAATTTTGCTCGTTTTGCACGAATTGTGCTCATTTTCGCACGATTCAGCCTCTAATTCGCACATATCCGCTGTAATTCGACTCTGTACTATCTAGTTATGTTAAGTTATCCTATCTGAGCACAATTCAACACCACAATGAACAATTTTGCTCGTTTTGCACGAATTATGCTCATTTTCGCACGATTCAGCCTCTAATTCGCACATATCCGCTGTAATTCGACTCTGTACTATCTAGTCATGTTAAGTTATCGTAACTGAGCACAATTCAACACCACAATGAACAATTTTGCTCGTTTTGCAAGAATTATGCTCATTTTCGCACGATTCAGCCTCTAATTCGCACATATCCGCTGTAATTCGACTCTGTACTATCTAGTTATGTTAAGTTATCGTAACTGAGCACAATTCAACACCACAATGAACAATTTTGCTCGTTTTGAACGAATTATGCTCATTTTCGCACGATTCAGCCTCTAATTCGCACATATCCGCTGTAATTCGGCTCTGTACTATCTAGTTATGTTAAGTTATCCTATCTGAGCATAATTCGACACCACAATGAACAATTTTGCTCGTTTTGCACGAATTGTGCTCATTTTCGCACGATTCAGCCTCTAATTCGCACATATCCGCTGTAATTCGTCTCTGTACTATCTAGTTACGTTAAGTTATCCTATCTGAGCACAATTCGACACCACAATGAACAATTTTGCTCGTTTTGCAAGAATTATGCTCATTTTCGCACGATTCAGCCTCTAATTCGCACATACCCGCTGTAATTCGACTCTGTACTATCTAGTTATGTTAAGTTATCCTATCTGAGCACAATTCAACACCACAATGAACAATTTTGCTTGTTTTGCACGAATTTTGCTCGTTTTGCACGAATTTTGCTCGTTTTGAACGAATTTTGCTCATTTTCGAACGATTCAGCCTCTAATTCGCACATATCCGCTGTATTTCGACTCTGTACTATCTAGTTATGTTAAGTTATCCTATCTGAGCACAATTCGACACCACAATGAACAATTTTGCTCGTTTTGCAAGAATTATGCTCATTTTCGCACGATTCAGCCTCTAATTCGCACATACCCGCTGTAATTCGACTCTGTACTATCTAGTTATGTTAAGTTATCCTATCTGAGCACAATTCAACACCACAATGAACAATTTTGCTCGTTTTGCAAGAATTATGCTCATTTTCGCACGATTCAGCCTCTAATTCGCACATATCCGCTGTAATTCGACTCTGTACTATCTAGTCATGTTAAGTTATCCTATCTGAGCACAATTCAACACCACAATGAACAATTTTGCTCGTTTTGCAAGAATTATGCTCATTTTCGCACGATTCAGCCTCTAATTCGCACATATCCGCTGTAATTCGACTCTGTACTATCTAGTCATGTTAAGTTATCGTAACTGAGCACAATTCAACACCACAATGAACAATTTTGCTCGTTTTGCACGAATTTTGCTCGTTTTGCACGAATTTTGCACGTTTTGAACGAATTATGCTCATTTTCGCACGATTCAGCCTCTAATTCGCACATATCCGCTGTAATTCGGCTCTGTACTATCTAGTTATGTTAAGTTATCCTATCTGAGCATAATTCGACACCACAATGAACAATTTTGCTCGTCTTGCACGAATTGTGCTCATTTTCGCACGATTCAGCCTCTAATTCGCACATATCCGCTGTAATTCGGCTCTGTACTATCTAGTTATGTTAAGTTATCCTATCTGAGCATAATTCGACAACACAATGAACAATTTTGCTCGTTTTGCACGAATTGTGCTCATTTTCGCACGATTCAGCCTCTAATTCGCACATATCCGCTGTAATTCGACTCTGTACTATCTAGTTATGTTAAGTTATCCTATCTGAGCACAATTCAACACCACAATGAACAATTTTGCTCGTTTTGCACGAATTATGCTCATTTTCGCACGATTCAGCCTCTAATTCGCACATATCCGCTGTAATTCGACTCTGTACTATCTAGTCATGTTAAGTTATCGTAACTGAGCACAATTCAACACCACAATGAACAATTTTGCTCGTTTTGCAAGAATTATGCTCATTTTCGCACGATTCAGCCTCTAATTCGCACATATCCGCTGTAATTCGACTCTGTACTATCTAGTTATGTTAAGTTATCGTAACTGAGCACAATTCAACACCACAATGAACAATTTTGCTCGTTTTGAACGAATTATGCTCATTTTCGCACGATTCAGCCTCTAATTCGCACATATCCGCTGTAATTCGGCTCTGTACTATCTAGTTATGTTAAGTTATCCTATCTGAGCATAATTCGACACCACAATGAACAATTTTGCTCGTTTTGCACGAATTATGCTCATTTTCGCACGATTCAGCCTCTAATTCGCACATACCCGCTGTAATTCGACTCTGTACTATCTAGTTATGTTAAGTTATCCTATCTGAGCACAATTCAACACCACAATGAACAATTTTGCTCGTTTTGCAAGAATTATGCTCATTTTCGCACGATTCAGCCTCTAATTCGCACATATCCGCTGTAATTCGACTCTGTACTATCTAGTCATGTTAAGTTATCGTAACTGAGCACAATTCAACACCACAATGAACAATTTTGCTCGTTTTGCACGAATTTTGCTCGTTTTGCACGAATTTTGCACGTTTTGAACGAATTTTGCTCATTTTCGAACGATTCAGCCTCTAATTCGGACATATCCGCTGTATTTCGACTCTGTACTATCTAGTTATGTTAAGTTATCCTATCTGAGCACAATTCGACACCACAATGAACAATTTTGCTCGTTTTGCAAGATTTATGCTCATTTTCGCACGATTCAGCCTCTAATTCGCACATATCCGCTGTAATTCGACTCTGTACTATCTAGTTATGTTAAGTTATCGTAACTGAGCACAATTCAACACCACAATGAACAATTTTGCTCGTTTTGCACGAATTATGCTCATTTTCGCACGATTCAGCCTCTAATTCGCACATATCCGCTGTAATTCGACTCTGTACTATCTAGTTATGTTAAGTTATCCTATCTGAGCACAATTCAACACCACAATGAACAATTTTGCTCGTTTTGCACGAATTATGCTCATTTTCGCACTATTCAGCCTCTAATTCGCACATATCCGCTGTAATTCGACTCTGTACTATCTAGTTATGTTAAGTTATCCTATCTGAGCACAATTCAACACCACAATGAACAATTTTGCTCGTTTTGCACGAATTATGCTCATTTTCGCACGATTCAGACTCTAATTCGCAGATATCCGCTGTAATTCGACTCTGTACTATCTAGTTATGTTAAGTTATCCTATCTGAGCACAATTCAACACCACAATGAACAATTTTGCTCGTTTTGCAAGAATTATGCTCATTTTCGCACGATTCAGCCTCTAATTCGCACATATCCGCTGTAATTCGACTCTGTACTATCTAGTTATGTTAAGTTATCGTAACTGAGCACAATTCAACACCACAATGAACAATTTTGCTCGTTTTGAACGAATTATGCTCATTTTCGCACGATTCAGCCTCTAATTCGCACATATCCGCTGTAATTCGGCTCTGTACTATCTAGTTATGTTAAGTTATCCTATCTGAGCATAATTCGACACCACAATGAACAATTTTGCTCGTTTTGCACGAATTGTGCTCATTTTCGCACGATTCAGCCTCTAATTCGCACATATCCGCTGTAATTCGGCTCTGTACTATCTAGTTATGTTAAGTTATCCTATCTGAGCATAATTCGACAACACAATGAACAATTTTGCTCGTTTTGCACGAATTGTGCTCATTTTCGCACGATTCAGCCTCTAATTCGCACATATCCGCTGTAATTCGACTCTGTACTATCTAGTTATGTTAAGTTATCCTATCTGAGCACAATTCAACACCACAATGAACAATTTTGCTCGTTTTGCACGAATTATGCTCATTTTCGCACGATTCAGCCTCTAATTCGCACATATCCGCTGTAATTCGACTCTGTACTATCTAGTCATGTTAAGTTATCGTAACTGAGCACAATTCAACACCACAATGAACAATTTTGCTCGTTTTGCAAGAATTATGCTCATTTTCGCACGATTCAGCCTCTAATTCGCACATATCCGCTGTAATTCGACTCTGTACTATCTAGTTATGTTAAGTTATCGTAACTGAGCACAATTCAACACCACAATGAACAATTTTGCTCGTTTTGAACGAATTATGCTCATTTTCGCACGATTCAGCCTCTAATTCGCACATATCCGCTGTAATTCGGCTCTGTACTATCTAGTTATGTTAAGTTATCCTATCTGAGCATAATTCGACACCACAATGAACAATTTTGCTCGTTTTGCACGAATTGTGCTCATTTTCGCACGATTCAGCCTCTAATTCGCACATATCCGCTGTAATTCGTCTCTGTACTATCTAGTTACGTTAAGTTATCCTATCTGAGCACAATTCGACACCACAATGAACAATTTTGCTCGTTTTGCAAGAATTATGCTCATTTTCGCACGATTCAGCCTCTAATTCGCACATACCCGCTGTAATTCGACTCTGTACTATCTAGTTATGTTAAGTTATCCTATCTGAGCACAATTCAACACCACAATGAACAATTTTGCTTGTTTTGCACGAATTTTGCTCGTTTTGCACGAATTTTGCTCGTTTTGAACGAATTTTGCTCATTTTCGAACGATTCAGCCTCTAATTCGCACATATCCGCTGTATTTCGACTCTGTACTATCTAGTTATGTTAAGTTATCCTATCTGAGCACAATTCGACACCACAATGAACAATTTTGCTCGTTTTGCAAGAATTATGCTCATTTTCGCACGATTCAGCCTCTAATTCGCACATACCCGCTGTAATTCGACTCTGTACTATCTAGTTATGTTAAGTTATCCTATCTGAGCACAATTCAACACCACAATGAACAATTTTGCTCGTTTTGCAAGAATTATGCTCATTTTCGCACGATTCAGCCTCTAATTCGCACATATCCGCTGTAATTCGACTCTGTACTATCTAGTCATGTTAAGTTATCCTATCTGAGCACAATTCAACACCACAATGAACAATTTTGCTCGTTTTGCAAGAATTATGCTCATTTTCGCACGATTCAGCCTCTAATTCGCACATATCCGCTGTAATTCGACTCTGTACTATCTAGTCATGTTAAGTTATCGTAACTGAGCACAATTCAACACCACAATGAACAATTTTGCTCGTTTTGCACGAATTTTGCTCGTTTTGCACGAATTTTGCACGTTTTGAACGAATTATGCTCATTTTCGCACGATTCAGCCTCTAATTCGCACATATCCGCTGTAATTCGGCTCTGTACTATCTAGTTATGTTAAGTTATCCTATCTGAGCATAATTCGACACCACAATGAACAATTTTGCTCGTCTTGCACGAATTGTGCTCATTTTCGCACGATTCAGCCTCTAATTCGCACATATCCGCTGTAATTCGGCTCTGTACTATCTAGTTATGTTAAGTTATCCTATCTGAGCATAATTCGACAACACAATGAACAATTTTGCTCGTTTTGCACGAATTGTGCTCATTTTCGCACGATTCAGCCTCTAATTCGCACATATCCGCTGTAATTCGACTCTGTACTATCTAGTTATGTTAAGTTATCCTATCTGAGCACAATTCAACACCACAATGAACAATTTTGCTCGTTTTGCACGAATTATGCTCATTTTCGCACGATTCAGCCTCTAATTCGCACATATCCGCTGTAATTCGACTCTGTACTATCTAGTCATGTTAAGTTATCGTAACTGAGCACAATTCAACACCACAATGAACAATTTTGCTCGTTTTGCAAGAATTATGCTCATTTTCGCACGATTCAGCCTCTAATTCGCACATATCCGCTGTAATTCGACTCTGTACTACCTAGTTATGTTAAGTTATCGTAACTGAGCACAATTCAACACCACAATGAACAATTTTGCTCGTTTTGAACGAATTATGCTCATTTTCGCACGATTCAGCCTCTAATTCGCACATATCCGCTGTAATTCGGCTCTGTACTATCTAGTTATGTTAAGTTATCCTATCTGAGCATAATTCGACACCACAATGAACAATTTTGCTCGTTTTGCACGAATTATGCTCATTTTCGCACGATTCAGCCTCTAATTCGCACATACCCGCTGTAATTCGACTCTGTACTATCTAGTTATGTTAAGTTATCCTATCTGAGCACAATTCAACACCACAATGAACAATTTTGCTCGTTTTGCAAGAATTATGCTCATTTTCGCACGATTCAGCCTCTAATTCGCACATATCCGCTGTAATTCGACTCTGTACTATCTAGTCATGTTAAGTTATCGTAACTGAGCACAATTCAACACCACAATGAACAATTTTGCTCGTTTTGCACGAATTTTGCTCGTTTTGCACGAATTTTGCACGTTTTGAACGAATTTTGCTCATTTTCGAACGATTCAGCCTCTAATTCGGACATATCCGCTGTATTTCGACTCTGTACTATCTAGTTATGTTAAGTTATCCTATCTGAGCACAATTCGACACCACAATGAACAATTTTGCTCGTTTTGCAAGATTTATGCTCATTTTCGCACGATTCAGCCTCTAATTCGCACATATCCGCTGTAATTCGACTCTGTACTATCTAGTTATGTTAAGTTATCGTAACTGAGCACAATTCAACACCACAATGAACAATTTTGCTCGTTTTGAACGAATTATGCTCATTTTCGCACGATTCAGCCTCTAATTCGCACATATCCGCTGTAATTCGGCTCTGTACTATCTAGTTATGTTAAGTTATCCTATCTGAGCATAATTCGACACCACAATGAACAATTTTGCTCGTTTTGCACGAATTGTGCTCATTTTCGCACGATTCAGCCTCTAATTCGCACATATCCGCTGTAATTCGTCTCTGTACTATCTAGTTACGTTAAGTTATCCTATCTGAGCACAATTCGACACCACAATGAACAATTTTGCTCGTTTTGCACGAATTGTGCTCATTTTCGCACGATTCAGCCTCTAATTCGCACATATCCGCTGTAATTCGTCTCTGTACTATCTAGTTACGTTAAGTTATCCTATCTGAGCACAATTCGACACCACAATGAACAATTTTGCTTGTTTTGCACGAATTTTGCTCGTTTTGCACGAATTTTGCTCGTTTTGAACGAATTTTGCTCATTTTCGAACGATTCAGCCTCTAATTCGCACATATCCGCTGTATTTCGACTCTGTACTATCTAGTTATGTTAAGTTATCCTATCTGAGCACAATTCGACACCACAATGAACAATTTTGCTCGTTTTGCAAGAATTATGCTCATTTTCGCACGATTCAGCCTCTAATTCGCACATACCCGCTGTAATTCGACTCTGTACTATCTAGTTATGTTAAGTTATCCTATCTGAGCACAATTCAACACCACAATGAACAATTTTGCTCGTTTTGCAAGAATTATGCTCATTTTCGCACGATTCAGCCTCTAATTCGCACATATCCGCTGTAATTCGACTCTGTACTATCTAGTCATGTTAAGTTATCCTATCTGAGCACAATTCAACACCACAATGAACAATTTTGCTCGTTTTGCAAGAATTATGCTCATTTTCGCACGATTCAGCCTCTAATTCGCACATATCCGCTGTAATTCGACTCTGTACTATCTAGTCATGTTAAGTTATCGTAACTGAGCACAATTCAACACCACAATGAACAATTTTGCTCGTTTTGCACGAATTTTGCTCGTTTTGCACGAATTTTGCACGTTTTGAACGAATTTTGCTCATTTTCGAACGATTCAGCCTCTAATTCGGACATATCCGCTGTATTTCGACTCTGTACTATCTAGTTATGTTAAGTTATCCTATCTGAGCACAATTCGACACCACAATGAACAATTTTGCTCGTTTTGCAAGAATTATGCTCATTTTCGCACGATTCAGCCTCTAATTCGCACATATCCGCTGTAATTCGGCTCTGTACTATCTAGTTATGTTAAGTTATCCTATCTGAGCATAATTCGACACCACAATGAACAATTTTGCTCGTTTTGCACGAATTGTGCTCATTTTCGCACGATTCAGCCTCTAATTCGCACATATCCGCTGTAATTCGTCTCTGTACTATCTAGTTACGTTAAGTTATCCTATCTGAGCACAATTCGACACCACAATGAACAATTTTGCTCGTTTTGTAAGAATTATGCTCATTTTCGCACGATTCAGCCTCTAATTCGCACATACCCGCTGTAATTCGACTCTGTACTATCTAGTTATGTTAAGTTATCCTATCTGAGCACAATTCAACACCACAATGAACAATTTTGCTTGTTTTGCACGAATTTTGCTCGTTTTGAACGAATTTTGCTCATTTTCGAACGATTCAGCCTCTAATTCGCACATATCCGCTGTATTTCGACTCTGTACTATCTAGTTATGTTAAGTTATCCTATCTGAGCACAATTCGACACCACAATGAACAATTTTGCTCGTTTTGCAAGAATTATGCTCATTTTCGCACGATTCAGCCTCTAATTCGCACATATCCGCTGTAATTCGTCTCTGTACTATCTAGTTACGTTAAGTTATCCTATCTGAGCATAATTCGACACCACAATGAACAATTTTGCTCGTTTTGCACGAATTGTGCTCATTTTCGCACGATTCAGCCTCTAATTCGCACATATCCGCTGTAATTCGGCTCTGTACTATCTAGTTATGTTAAGTTATCCTATCTGAGCATAATTCGACAACACAATGAACAATTTTGCTCGTTTTGCACGAATTGTGCTCATTTTCGCACGATTCAGCCTCTAATTCGCACATATCCGCTGTAATTCGACTCTGTACTATCTAGTTATGTTAAGTTATCCTATCTGAGCACAATTCAACACCACAATGAACAATTTTGCTCGTTTTGCACGAATTATGCTCATTTTCGCACGATTCAGCCTCTAATTCGCACATATCCGCTGTAATTCGACTCTGTACTATCTAGTCATGTTAAGTTATCGTAACTGAGCACAATTCAACACCACAATGAACAATTTTGCTCGTTTTGCAAGAATTATGCTCATTTTCGCACGATTCAGCCTCTAATTCGCACATATCCGCTGTAATTCGACTCTGTACTATCTAGTTATGTTAAGTTATCGTAACTGAGCACAATTCAACACCACAATGAACAATTTTGCTCGTTTTGA
Organism: Megachile rotundata; assembly: GCF_050947335.1. Lineage (NCBI taxonomy): Eukaryota > Metazoa > Arthropoda > Insecta > Hymenoptera > Megachilidae > Megachile > Megachile rotundata. The sequence continues at coordinate 408,076 of NW_027473408.1, forward strand.
ACGAATTATGCTCATTTTCGCACGATTCAGCCTCTAATTCGCACATATCCGCTGTAATTCGGCTCTGTACTATCTAGTTATGTTAAGTTATCCTATCTGAGCATAATTCGACACCACAATGAACAATTTTGCTCGTTTTGCACGAATTGTGCTCATTTTCGCACGATTCAGCCTCTAATTCGCACATATCCGCTGTAATTCGTCTCTGTACTATCTAGTTACGTTAAGTTATCCTATCTGAGCACAATTCGACACCACAATGAACAATTTTGCTCGTTTTGCAAGAATTATGCTCATTTTCGCACGATTCAGCCTCTAATTCGCACATACCCGCTGTAATTCGACTCTGTACTATCTAGTTATGTTAAGTTATCCTATCTGAGCACAATTCAACACCACAATGAACAATTTTGCTTGTTTTGCACGAATTTTGCTCGTTTTGCACGAATTTTGCTCGTTTTGAACGAATTTTGCTCATTTTCGAACGATTCAGCCTCTAATTCGCACATATCCGCTGTATTTCGACTCTGTACTATCTAGTTATGTTAAGTTATCCTATCTGAGCACAATTCGACACCACAATGAACAATTTTGCTCGTTTTGCAAGAATTATGCTCATTTTCGCACGATTCAGCCTCTAATTCGCACATACCCGCTGTAATTCGACTCTGTACTATCTAGTTATGTTAAGTTATCCTATCTGAGCACAATTCAACACCACAATGAACAATTTTGCTCGTTTTGCAAGAATTATGCTCATTTTCGCACGATTCAGCCTCTAATTCGCACATATCCGCTGTAATTCGACTCTGTACTATCTAGTCATGTTAAGTTATCCTATCTGAGCACAATTCAACACCACAATGAACAATTTTGCTCGTTTTGCAAGAATTATGCTCATTTTCGCACGATTCAGCCTCTAATTCGCACATATCCGCTGTAATTCGACTCTGTACTATCTAGTCATGTTAAGTTATCGTAACTGAGCACAATTCAACACCACAATGAACAATTTTGCTCGTTTTGCACGAATTTTGCTCGTTTTGCACGAATTTTGCACGTTTTGAACGAATTATGCTCATTTTCGCACGATTCAGCCTCTAATTCGCACATATCCGCTGTAATTCGGCTCTGTACTATCTAGTTATGTTAAGTTATCCTATCTGAGCATAATTCGACACCACAATGAACAATTTTGCTCGTCTTGCACGAATTGTGCTCATTTTCGCACGATTCAGCCTCTAATTCGCACATATCCGCTGTAATTCGGCTCTGTACTATCTAGTTATGTTAAGTTATCCTATCTGAGCATAATTCGACAACACAATGAACAATTTTGCTCGTTTTGCACGAATTGTGCTCATTTTCGCACGATTCAGCCTCTAATTCGCACATATCCGCTGTAATTCGACTCTGTACTATCTAGTTATGTTAAGTTATCCTATCTGAGCACAATTCAACACCACAATGAACAATTTTGCTCGTTTTGCACGAATTATGCTCATTTTCGCACGATTCAGCCTCTAATTCGCACATATCCGCTGTAATTCGACTCTGTACTATCTAGTCATGTTAAGTTATCGTAACTGAGCACAATTCAACACCACAATGAACAATTTTGCTCGTTTTGCAAGAATTATGCTCATTTTCGCACGATTCAGCCTCTAATTCGCACATATCCGCTGTAATTCGACTCTGTACTATCTAGTTATGTTAAGTTATCGTAACTGAGCACAATTCAACACCACAATGAACAATTTTGCTCGTTTTGAACGAATTATGCTCATTTTCGCACGATTCAGCCTCTAATTCGCACATATCCGCTGTAATTCGGCTCTGTACTATCTAGTTATGTTAAGTTATCCTATCTGAGCATAATTCGACACCACAATGAACAATTTTGCTCGTTTTGCACGAATTATGCTCATTTTCGCACGATTCAGCCTCTAATTCGCACATACCCGCTGTAATTCGACTCTGTACTATCTAGTTATGTTAAGTTATCCTATCTGAGCACAATTCAACACCACAATGAACAATTTTGCTCGTTTTGCAAGAATTATGCTCATTTTCGCACGATTCAGCCTCTAATTCGCACATATCCGCTGTAATTCGACTCTGTACTATCTAGTCATGTTAAGTTATCGTAACTGAGCACAATTCAACACCACAATGAACAATTTTGCTCGTTTTGCACGAATTTTGCTCGTTTTGCACGAATTTTGCACGTTTTGAACGAATTTTGCTCATTTTCGAACGATTCAGCCTCTAATTCGGACATATCCGCTGTATTTCGACTCTGTACTATCTAGTTATGTTAAGTTATCCTATCTGAGCACAATTCGACACCACAATGAACAATTTTGCTCGTTTTGCAAGATTTATGCTCATTTTCGCACGATTCAGCCTCTAATTCGCACATATCCGCTGTAATTCGACTCTGTACTATCTAGTTATGTTAAGTTATCGTAACTGAGCACAATTCAACACCACAATGAACAATTTTGCTCGTTTTGAACGAATTATGCTCATTTTCGCACGATTCAGCCTCTAATTCGCACATATCCGCTGTAATTCGGCTCTGTACTATCTAGTTATGTTAAGTTATCCTATCTGAGCATAATTCGACACCACAATGAACAATTTTGCTCGTTTTGCACGAATTGTGCTCATTTTCGCACGATTCAGCCTCTAATTCGCACATATCCGCTGTAATTCGTCTCTGTACTATCTAGTTACGTTAAGTTATCCTATCTGAGCACAATTCGACACCACAATGAACAATTTTGCTCGTTTTGCACGAATTGTGCTCATTTTCGCACGATTCAGCCTCTAATTCGCACATATCCGCTGTAATTCGTCTCTGTACTATCTAGTTACGTTAAGTTATCCTATCTGAGCACAATTCGACACCACAATGAACAATTTTGCTTGTTTTGCACGAATTTTGCTCGTTTTGCACGAATTTTGCTCGTTTTGAACGAATTTTGCTCATTTTCGAACGATTCAGCCTCTAATTCGCACATATCCGCTGTATTTCGACTCTGTACTATCTAGTTATGTTAAGTTATCCTATCTGAGCACAATTCGACACCACAATGAACAATTTTGCTCGTTTTGCAAGAATTATGCTCATTTTCGCACGATTCAGCCTCTAATTCGCACATACCCGCTGTAATTCGACTCTGTACTATCTAGTTATGTTAAGTTATCCTATCTGAGCACAATTCAACACCACAATGAACAATTTTGCTCGTTTTGCAAGAATTATGCTCATTTTCGCACGATTCAGCCTCTAATTCGCACATATCCGCTGTAATTCGACTCTGTACTATCTAGTCATGTTAAGTTATCCTATCTGAGCACAATTCAACACCACAATGAACAATTTTGCTCGTTTTGCAAGAATTATGCTCATTTTCGCACGATTCAGCCTCTAATTCGCACATATCCGCTGTAATTCGACTCTGTACTATCTAGTCATGTTAAGTTATCGTAACTGAGCACAATTCAACACCACAATGAACAATTTTGCTCGTTTTGCACGAATTTTGCTCGTTTTGCACGAATTTTGCACGTTTTGAACGAATTTTGCTCATTTTCGAACGATTCAGCCTCTAATTCGGACATATCCGCTGTATTTCGACTCTGTACTATCTAGTTATGTTAAGTTATCCTATCTGAGCACAATTCGACACCACAATGAACAATTTTGCTCGTTTTGCAAGAATTATGCTCATTTTCGCACGATTCAGCCTCTAATTCGCACATATCCGCTGTAATTCGGCTCTGTACTATCTAGTTATGTTAAGTTATCCTATCTGAGCATAATTCGACACCACAATGAACAATTTTGCTCGTTTTGCACGAATTGTGCTCATTTTCGCACGATTCAGCCTCTAATTCGCACATATCCGCTGTAATTCGTCTCTGTACTATCTAGTTACGTTAAGTTATCCTATCTGAGCACAATTCGACACCACAATGAACAATTTTGCTCGTTTTGTAAGAATTATGCTCATTTTCGCACGATTCAGCCTCTAATTCGCACATACCCGCTGTAATTCGACTCTGTACTATCTAGTTATGTTAAGTTATCCTATCTGAGCACAATTCAACACCACAATGAACAATTTTGCTTGTTTTGCACGAATTTTGCTCGTTTTGAACGAATTTTGCTCATTTTCGAACGATTCAGCCTCTAATTCGCACATATCCGCTGTATTTCGACTCTGTACTATCTAGTTATGTTAAGTTATCCTATCTGAGCACAATTCGACACCACAATGAACAATTTTGCTCGTTTTGCAAGAATTATGCTCATTTTCGCACGATTCAGCCTCTAATTCGCACATACCCGCTGTAATTCGACTCTGTACTATCTAGTTATGTTAAGTTATCCTATCTGAGCACAATTCAACACCACAATGAACAATTTTGCTCGTTTTGCAAGAATTATGCTCATTTTCGCACGATTCAGCCTCTAATTCGCACATATCCGCTGTAATTCGACTCTGTACTATCTAGTTATGTTAAGTTATCCTATCTGAGCACAATTCAACACCACAATGAACAATTTTGCTCGTTTTGCAAGAATTATGCTCATTTTCGCACGATTCAGCCTCTAATTCGCACATATCCGCTGTAATTCGACTCTGTACTATCTAGTCATGTTAAGTTATCCTATCTGAGCACAATTCAACACCACAATGAACAATTTTGCTCGTTTTGCAAGAATTATGCTCATTTTCGCACGATTCAGCCTCTAATTCGCACATATCCGCTGTAATTCGACTCTGTACTATCTAGTCATGTTAAGTTATCGTAACTGAGCACAATTCAACACCACAATGAACAATTTTGCTCGTTTTGCACGAATTTTGCTCGTTTTGCACGAATTTTGCACGTTTTGAACGAATTATGCTCATTTTCGCACGATTCAGCCTCTAATTCGCACATATCCGCTGTAATTCGGCTCTGTACTATCTAGTTATGTTAAGTTATCCTATCTGAGCATAATTCGACACCACAATGAACAATTTTGCTCGTCTTGCACGAATTGTGCTCATTTTCGCACGATTCAGCCTCTAATTCGCACATATCCGCTGTAATTCGGCTCTGTACTATCTAGTTATGTTAAGTTATCCTATCTGAGCATAATTCGACAACACAATGAACAATTTTGCTCGTTTTGCACGAATTGTGCTCATTTTCGCACGATTCAGCCTCTAATTCGCACATATCCGCTGTAATTCGACTCTGTACTATCTAGTTATGTTAAGTTATCCTATCTGAGCACAATTCAACACCACAATGAACAATTTTGCTCGTTTTGCACGAATTATGCTCATTTTCGCACGATTCAGCCTCTAATTCGCACATATCCGCTGTAATTCGACTCTGTACTATCTAGTCATGTTAAGTTATCGTAACTGAGCACAATTCAACACCACAATGAACAATTTTGCTCGTTTTGCAAGAATTATGCTCATTTTCGCACGATTCAGCCTCTAATTCGCACATATCCGCTGTAATTCGACTCTGTACTATCTAGTTATGTTAAGTTATCGTAACTGAGCACAATTCAACACCACAATGAACAATTTTGCTCGTTTTGAACGAATTATGCTCATTTTCGCACGATTCAGCCTCTAATTCGCACATATCCGCTGTAATTCGGCTCTGTACTATCTAGTTATGTTAAGTTATCCTATCTGAGCATAATTCGACACCACAATGAACAATTTTGCTCGTTTTGCACGAATTATGCTCATTTTCGCACGATTCAGCCTCTAATTCGCACATACCCGCTGTAATTCGACTCTGTACTATCTAGTTATGTTAAGTTATCCTATCTGAGCACAATTCAACACCACAATGAACAATTTTGCTCGTTTTGCAAGAATTATGCTCATTTTCGCACGATTCAGCCTCTAATTCGCACATATCCGCTGTAATTCGACTCTGTACTATCTAGTCATGTTAAGTTATCGTAACTGAGCACAATTCAACACCACAATGAACAATTTTGCTCGTTTTGCACGAATTTTGCTCGTTTTGCACGAATTTTGCACGTTTTGAACGAATTTTGCTCATTTTCGAACGATTCAGCCTCTAATTCGGACATATCCGCTGTATTTCGACTCTGTACTATCTAGTTATGTTAAGTTATCCTATCTGAGCACAATTCGACACCACAATGAACAATTTTGCTCGTTTTGCAAGATTTATGCTCATTTTCGCACGATTCAGCCTCTAATTCGCACATATCCGCTGTAATTCGACTCTGTACTATCTAGTTATGTTAAGTTATCGTAACTGAGCACAATTCAACACCACAATGAACAATTTTGCTCGTTTTGAACGAATTATGCTCATTTTCGCACGATTCAGCCTCTAATTCGCACATATCCGCTGTAATTCGGCTCTGTACTATCTAGTTATGTTAAGTTATCCTATCTGAGCATAATTCGACACCACAATGAACAATTTTGCTCGTTTTGCACGAATTGTGCTCATTTTCGCACGATTCAGCCTCTAATTCGCACATATCCGCTGTAATTCGTCTCTGTACTATCTAGTTACGTTAAGTTATCCTATCTGAGCACAATTCGACACCACAATGAACAATTTTGCTCGTTTTGCACGAATTGTGCTCATTTTCGCACGATTCAGCCTCTAATTCGCACATATCCGCTGTAATTCGTCTCTGTACTATCTAGTTACGTTAAGTTATCCTATCTGAGCACAATTCGACACCACAATGAACAATTTTGCTTGTTTTGCACGAATTTTGCTCGTTTTGCACGAATTTTGCTCGTTTTGAACGAATTTTGCTCATTTTCGAACGATTCAGCCTCTAATTCGCACATATCCGCTGTATTTCGACTCTGTACTATCTAGTTATGTTAAGTTATCCTATCTGAGCACAATTCGACACCACAATGAACAATTTTGCTCGTTTTGCAAGAATTATGCTCATTTTCGCACGATTCAGCCTCTAATTCGCACATACCCGCTGTAATTCGACTCTGTACTATCTAGTTATGTTAAGTTATCCTATCTGAGCACAATTCAACACCACAATGAACAATTTTGCTCGTTTTGCAAGAATTATGCTCATTTTCGCACGATTCAGCCTCTAATTCGCACATATCCGCTGTAATTCGACTCTGTACTATCTAGTCATGTTAAGTTATCCTATCTGAGCACAATTCAACACCACAATGAACAATTTTGCTCGTTTTGCAAGAATTATGCTCATTTTCGCACGATTCAGCCTCTAATTCGCACATATCCGCTGTAATTCGACTCTGTACTATCTAGTCATGTTAAGTTATCGTAACTGAGCACAATTCAACACCACAATGAACAATTTTGCTCGTTTTGCACGAATTTTGCTCGTTTTGCACGAATTTTGCACGTTTTGAACGAATTTTGCTCATTTTCGAACGATTCAGCCTCTAATTCGGACATATCCGCTGTATTTCGACTCTGTACTATCTAGTTATGTTAAGTTATCCTATCTGAGCACAATTCGACACCACAATGAACAATTTTGCTCGTTTTGCAAGAATTATGCTCATTTTCGCACGATTCAGCCTCTAATTCGCACATATCCGCTGTAATTCGGCTCTGTACTATCTAGTTATGTTAAGTTATCCTATCTGAGCATAATTCGACACCACAATGAACAATTTTGCTCGTTTTGCACGAATTGTGCTCATTTTCGCACGATTCAGCCTCTAATTCGCACATATCCGCTGTAATTCGTCTCTGTACTATCTAGTTACGTTAAGTTATCCTATCTGAGCACAATTCGACACCACAATGAACAATTTTGCTCGTTTTGTAAGAATTATGCTCATTTTCGCACGATTCAGCCTCTAATTCGCACATACCCGCTGTAATTCGACTCTGTACTATCTAGTTATGTTAAGTTATCCTATCTGAGCACAATTCAACACCACAATGAACAATTTTGCTTGTTTTGCACGAATTTTGCTCGTTTTGAACGAATTTTGCTCATTTTCGAACGATTCAGCCTCTAATTCGCACATATCCGCTGTATTTCGACTCTGTACTATCTAGTTATGTTAAGTTATCCTATCTGAGCACAATTCGACACCACAATGAACAATTTTGCTCGTTTTGCAAGAATTATGCTCATTTTCGCACGATTCAGCCTCTAATTCGCACATACCCGCTGTAATTCGACTCTGTACTATCTAGTTATGTTAAGTTATCCTATCTGAGCACAATTCAACACCACAATGAACAATTTTGCTCGTTTTGAACGAATTATGCTCATTTTCGCACGATTCAGACTCTAATTCGCACATATCCGCTGTAATTCGACTCTGTACTATCTAGTCATGTTAAGTTATCGTAACTGAGCACAATTCAACACTACAATGAACAATTTTGCTCGTTTTGAACGAATTATGCTCATTTTCGCACGATTCAGACTCTAATTCGCACATATCCGCTGTAATTCGACTCTGTACTATCTAGTCATGTTAAGTTATCGTAACTGAGCACAATTCAACACCACAATGAACAATTTTGCTCGTTTTGAACGAATTATGCTCATTTTCGCACGATTCAGACTCTAATTCGCAGATATCCGCTGTAATTCGACTCTGTACTATCTAGTTATGTTAAGTTATCCTATCTGAGCACAATTCAACACCACAATGAACAATTTTGCTCGTTTTGCACGAATTATGCTCATTTTCGCACGATTCAGCCTCTAATTCGCACATATCCGCTGTAATTCGACTCTGTACTATCTAGTTATGTTAAGTTATCCTATCTGAGCACAATTCAACACCACAATGAACAATTTTGCTCGTTTTGCACGAATTATGCTCATTTTCGCACTATTCAGCCTCTAATTCGCACATATCCGCTGTAATTCGACTCTGTACTATCTAGTTATGTTAAGTTATCCTATCTGAGCACAATTCAACACCACAATGAACAATTTTGCTCGTTTTGCACGAATTATGCTCATTTTCGCACGATTCAGACTCTAATTCGCAGATATCCGCTGTAATTCGACTCTGTACTATCTAGTTATGTTAAGTTATCCTATCTGAGCACAATTCAACACCACAATGAACAATTTTGCTCGTTTTGCAAGAATTATGCTCATTTTCGCACGATTCAGCCTCTAATTCGCACATATCCGCTGTAATTCGACTCTGTACTATCTAGTTATGTTAAGTTATCGTAACTGAGCACAATTCAACACCACAATGAACAATTTTGCTCGTTTTGAACGAATTATGCTCATTTTCGCACGATTCAGCCTCTAATTCGCACATATCCGCTGTAATTCGGCTCTGTACTATCTAGTTATGTTAAGTTATCCTATCTGAGCATAATTCGACACCACAATGAACAATTTTGCTCGTTTTGCACGAATTGTGCTCATTTTCGCACGATTCAGCCTCTAATTCGCACATATCCGCTGTAATTCGTCTCTGTACTATCTAGTTACGTTAAGTTATCCTATCTGAGCACAATTCGACACCACAATGAACAATTTTGCTCGTTTTGTAAGAATTATGCTCATTTTCGCACGATTCAGCCTCTAATTCGCACATACCCGCTGTAATTCGACTCTGTACTATCTAGTTATGTTAAGTTATCCTATCTGAGCACAATTCAACACCACAATGAACAATTTTGCTTGTTTTGCACGAATTTTGCTCGTTTTGCACGAATTTTGCTCGTTTTGAACGAATTTTGCTCATTTTCGAACGATTCAGCCTCTAATTCGCACATATCCGCTGTATTTCGACTCTGTACTATCTAGTTATGTTAAGTTATCCTATCTGAGCACAATTCGACACCACAATGAACAATTTTGCTCGTTTTGAACGAATTATGCTCATTTTCGCACGATTCAGCCTCTAATTCGCACATACCCGATGTAATTCGACTCTGTACTATCTAGTTATGTTAAGTTATCCTATCTGAGCACAATTCAACACCACAATGAACAATTTTGCTCGTTTTGCACGAATTATGCTCATTTTCGCACGATTCAGCCTCTAATTCGCACATATCCGCTGTAATTCGACTCTGTACTATCTAGTTATGTTAAGTTATCCTATCTGAGCACAATTCAACACCACAATGAACAATTTTGCTCGTTTTGCAAGAATTATGCTCATTTTCGCACGATTCAGCCTCTAATTCGCACATATCCGCTGTAATTCGACTCTGTACTATCTAGTCATGTTAAGTTATCGTAACTGAGCACAATTCAACACCACAATGAACAATTTTGCTCGTTTTGCACGAATTTTGCTCGTTTTGCACGAATTTTGCACGTTTTGAACGAATTTTGCTCATTTTCGAACGATTCAGCCTCTAATTCGGACATATCCGCTGTATTTCGACTCTGTACTATCTAGTTATGTTAAGTTATCCTATCTGAGCACAATTCAACACCACAATGAACAATTTTGCTCGTTTTGCACGAATTATGCTCATTTTCGCACGATTCAGCCTCTAATTCGCACATATCCGCTGTAATTCGACTCTGTACTATCTAGTTATGTTAAGTTATCCTATCTGAGCACAATTCAACACCACAATGAACAATTTTGCTCGTTTTGCAAGAATTATGCTCATTTTCGCACGATTCAGCCTCTAATTCGCACATATCCGCTGTAATTCGACTCTGTACTATCTAGTCATGTTAAGTTATCGTAACTGAGCACAATTCAATACCACAATGAACAATTTTGCTCGTTTTGCACGAATTTTGCTCGTTTTGCACGAATTTTGCACGTTTTGAACGAATTTTGCTCATTTTCGAACTATTCAGCCTCTAATTCGGACATATCCGCTGTATTTCGACTCTGTACTATCTAGTTATGTTAAGTTATCCTATCTGAGCACAATTCGTCACCACAATGAACAATTTTGCTCGTTTTGCAAGAATTATGCTCATTTTCGCACGATTCAGCCTCTAATTCGCACATATCCGCTGTAATTCGGCTCTGTACTATCTAGTTATGTTAAGTTATCCTATCTGAGCATAATTCGACACCACAATGAACAATTTTGCTCGTTTTGCACGAATTGTGCTCATTTTCGCACGATTCAGCCTCTAATTCGCACATATCCGCTGTAATTCGGCTCTGTACTATCTAGTTATGTTAAGTTATCCTATCTGAGCATAATTCGACACCACAATGAACAATTTTGCTCGTTTTGCACGAATTGTGCTCATTTTCGCACGATTCAGCCTCTAATTCGCACATATCCGCTGTAATTCGACTCTGTACTATCTAGTTATGTTAAGTTATCCTATCTGAGCACAATTCAACACCACAATGAACAATTTTGCTCGTTTTGCAAGAATTATGCTCATTTTCGCACGATTCAGCCTCTAATTCGCACATATCCGCTGTAATTCGACTCTGTACTATCTAGTTATGTTAAGTTATCGTAACTGAGCACAATTCAACACCACAATGAACAATTTTGCTCGTTTTGAACGAATTATGCTCATTTTCGCACGATTCAGCCTCTAATTCGCACATATCCGCTGTAATTCGGCTCTGTACTATCTAGTTATGTTAAGTTATCCTATCTGAGCATAATTCGACACCACAATGAACAATTTTGCTCGTTTTGCACGAATTGTGCTCATTTTCGCACGATTCAGCCTCTAATTCGCACATATCCGCTGTAATTCGTCTCTGTACTATCTAGTTACGTTAAGTTATCCTATCTGAGCACAATTCGACACCACAATGAACAATTTTGCTCGTTTTGTAAGAATTATGCTCATTTTCGCACGATTCAGCCTCTAATTCGCACATACCCGCTGTAATTCGACTCTGTACTATCTAGTTATGTTAAGTTATCCTATCTGAGCACAATTCAACACCACAATGAACAATTTTGCTTGTTTTGCACGAATTTTGCTCGTTTTGCACGAATTTTGCTCGTTTTGAACGAATTTTGCTCATTTTCGAACGATTCAGCCTCTAATTCGCACATATCCGCTGTATTTCGACTCTGTACTATCTAGTTATGTTAAGTTATCCTATCTGAGCACAATTCGACACCACAATGAACAATTTTGCTCGTTTTGCAAGAATTATGCTCATTTTCGCACGATTCAGCCTCTAATTCGCACATACCCGCTGTAATTCGACTCTGTACTATCTAGTTATGTTAAGTTATCCTATCTGAGCACAATTCAACACCACAATGAACAATTTTGCTCGTTTTGAACGAATTATGCTCATTTTCGCACGATTCAGACTCTAATTCGCACATATCCGCTGTAATTCGACTCTGTACTATCTAGTCATGTTAAGTTATCGTAACTGAGCACAATTCAACACTGCAATGAACAATTTTGCTCGTTTTGAACGAATTATGCTCATTTTCGCACGATTCAGACTCTAATTCGCACATATCCGCTGTAATTCGACTCTGTACTATCTAGTCATGTTAAGTTATCGTAACTGAGCACAATTCAACACGACAATGAACAATTTTGCTCGTTTTGAACGAATTATGCTCATTTTCGCACGATTCAGACTCTAATTCGCAGATATCCGCTGTAATTCGACTCTGTACTATCTAGTTATGTTAAGTTATCCTATCTGAGCACAATTCAACACCACAATGAACAATTTTGCTCGTTTTGCACGAATTATGCTCATTTTCGCACGATTCAGCCTCTAATTCGCACATATCCGCTGTAATTCGACTCTGTACTATCTAGTTATGTTAAGTTATCCTATCTGAGCACAATTCAACACCACAATGAACAATTTTGCTCGTTTTGCACGAATTATGCTCATTTTCGCACTATTCAGCCTCTAATTCGCACATATCCGCTGTAATTCGACTCTGTACTATCTAGTTATGTTAAGTTATCCTATCTGAGCACAATTCAACACCACAATGAACAATTTTGCTCGTTTTGCACGAATTTTGCTCGTTTTGAACGAATTATGCTCATTTTCGCACGATTCAGCATCTAATTCGCACATATCCGCTGTAATTCGGCTCTGTACTATCTAGCCTTGTTAAGTTATCGTAACTGAGCACAATTCAACACCACAATGAACAATTTTGCTCGTTTTGAACGAATTCTGCTCATTTTCGCACGATTCAGCCTCTAATTCGCACATATCCGCTGTAATTCGGCTCTGTACTATCTAGTCTTGTTAAGTTATCGTAACTGAGCACAATTCAACACCACAATGAACAATTTTGCTCGTTTTGAACGAATTCTGCTCATTTTCGCACGATTCAGCCTCTAATTCGCACATATCCGCTGTAATTCGACTCTGTACTATCTAGTTATGTTAAGTTATCCTATCTGAGCACAATTCAACACCACAATGAACAATTTTGCTCGTTTTGCACGAATTTTGCTCGTTTTGAACGAATTATGCTCATTTTCGCACGATTCAGCATCTAATTCGCACATATCCGCTGTAATTCGACTCTGTACTATCTAGTTATGTTAAGTTATCCTATCTGAGCACAATTCAACACCACAATGAAGAATTTTGCTCGTTTTGCACGAATTATGCTCATTTTCGCACGATTCAGCCTCTAATTCGCACATATCCGCTGTAATTCGACTCTGTACTATCTAGTTATGTTAAGTTATCCTATCTGAGCACAATTCAACACCACAATGAACAATTTTGCTCGTTTTGCACGAATTTTGCTCGTTTTGAACGAATTTTGCTCATTTTCGCACGATTCAGCCTCTAATTCGCACATATCCGCTGTAATTCGACTCTGTGCTACCTAGTTATGTTAAGTTATCCTATCTGAGCACAATTCAACACCACAATGAACAATTTTGCTCGTTTTGCACGAATTATGCTCATTTTCGCACGATTCAGCCTCTAATTCGCACATATCCGCTGTAGTTCGACTCTGTACTATCTAGTTATGTTAAGTTATCGTATCTGAGCACAATTCAACACCACAATGAACAATTTTGCTCGTTTTGCACGAATTATGCTCATTTTCGCACGATTCAGCCTCTAATTCGCACATATCCGCTGTAATTCGACTCTGTACTATCTAGTTATGTTAAGTTATCCTATCTGAGCACAATTCAACACCACAATGAAGAATTTTGCTCGTTTTGCACGAATTATGCTCATTTTCGCACGATTCAGCCTCTAATTCGCACATATCCGCTGTAATTCGACTCTGTACTATCTAGTTATGTTAAGTTATCCTATCTGAGCACAATTCAACACCACAATGAACAATTTTGCTCGTTTTGCACGAATTTTGCTCGTTTTGAACGAATTATGCTCATTTTCGCACGATTCAGCATCTAATTCGCACATATCCGCTGTAATTCGGCTCTGTACCATCTAGTCTTGTTAAGTTATCGTAACTGAGCACAATTCAACACCACAATGAACAATTTTGCTCGTTTTGAACGAATTCTGCTCATTTTCGCACGATTCAGCCTCTAATTCGCACATATCCGCTGTAATTCGGCTCTGTACTATCTAGTCTTGTTAAGTTATCGTAACTGAGCACAATTCAACACCACAATGAACAATTTTGCTCGTTTTGAACGAATTCTGCTCATTTTCGCACGATTCAGCATCTAATTCGCACATATCCGCTGTAATTCGACTCTGTACTATCTAGTCATGTTAAGTTATCGTAACTGAGCACAATTTAACACCACAATAAACAATTTTGCTCGTTTTGAACGAATTATGCTCATTTTCGCACGATTCAGCATCTAATTCGCACATATCCGCTGTAATTCGACTCTGTACTATCTAGTTATGTTAAGTTATCCTATCTGAGCACAATTCAACACCACAATGAACAATTTTGCTCGTTTTGCACGAATTTTGCTCGTTTTGAACGAATTATGCTCATTTTCGCACGATTCAGCCTCTAATTCGCACATATCCGCTGTAATTCGACTCTGTACTATCTAGTTATGTTAAGTTATCCTATCTGAGCACAATTCAACACCACAATGAACAATTTTGCTCGTTTTGCACGAATTATGCTCATTTTCGCACGATTCAGCCTTTAATTCGCACATATCCGCTGTAATTCGACTCTGTACTATCTAGTTATGTTAAGTTATCGTATCTGAGCAGAATTCAACACCACAATGAACAATTTTGCTCGTTTTGCACGAATTCTGCTCATTTTCGCACGATTCAGCCTCTAATTCGCACATATCCGCTGTAATTCGACTCTGTACTATCTAGTCATGTTAAGTTATCGTAACTGAGCACAATTTAACACCACAATAAACCATTTTGCTCGTTTTGAACGAATTATGCTCATTTTCGCACGATTCAGCATCTAATTCGCACATATCCGCTGTAATTCGACTCTGTAC
Source organism: Megachile rotundata (assembly GCF_050947335.1). Classification (NCBI taxonomy): domain Eukaryota; kingdom Metazoa; phylum Arthropoda; class Insecta; order Hymenoptera; family Megachilidae; genus Megachile; species Megachile rotundata. Next base: position 423,470 of record NW_027473408.1, read on the forward strand.
TATCTAGTTATGTTAAGTTATCCTATCTGAGCACAATTCAACACCGCAATGAACAATTTTGCTCGTTTTGCACGAATTTTGCTTGTTTTGCACGAATTTTGCTCGTTTTGAACGAATTTTGCTCATTTTCGAACGATTCAGCCTCTAATTCGCACATATCCGCTGTATTTCGACTCTGTACTATCTAGTTATGTTAAGTTATCCTATCTGAGCACAATTCAACACCACAATGAACAATTTTGCTTGTTTTGCACGAATTTTGCTCGTTTTGAACGAATTTTGCTCATTTTCGCACGATTCAGCCTCTAATTCGCACATATCCGCTGTAATTCGACTCTGTGCTATCTAGTTATGTTAAGTTATCCTATCTGAGCACAATTCAACACCACAATGAACAATTTTGCTCGTTTTGCACGAATTATGCTCATTTTCGCACGATTCAGCCTCTGATTCGCACATATCCGCTGTAGTTCGACTCTGTACTATCTAGTTATGTTAAGTTATCGTATCTGAGCACAATTCAACACCACAATGAACAATTTTGCTCGTTTTGCACGAATTATGCTCATTTTCGCACGATTCAGCCTCTAATTCGCACATATCCGCTGTAATTCGACTCTGTACTATCTAGTTATGTTAAGTTATCCTATCTGAGCACAATTCAACACCACAATGAACAATTTTGCTCGTTTTGCACGAATTATGCTCATTTTCGCACGATTCAGCCTCTAATTCGCACATATCCGCTGTAATTCGACTCTGTACTATCTAGTTATGTTAAGTTATCCTATCTGAGCACAATTCAACACCACAATGAACAATTTTGCTCGTTTTGCACGAATTATGCTCATTTTCGCACGATTCAGCCTCTAATTCGCACATATCCGCTGTAATTCGACTCTGTACTATCTAGTTATGTTAAGTTATCCTATCTGAGCACAATTCAACACCACAATGAACAATTTTGCTCGTTTTGCACGAATTTTGCTCGTTTTGAACGAATTTTGCTCATTTTCGAACGATTCAGCCTCTAATTCGCACATATCCGCTGTAATTCGACTCTGTACTATCTAGTTATGTTAAGTTATCCTATCTGAGCACAATTCGACACCACAATGAACAATTTTGCTCGTTTTGAACGAATTTTGCTCATTTTCGGACGATTCAGCCTCTAATTCGCACATATCCGCTGTAATTCGACTCTGTACTATCTAGTCATGTTAAGTTAACGTAACTGAGCACAATTCAACACCACAATGAACAATTTTGCTCGTTTTGAACGAATTATGCTCATTTTGAACGAATTTTGCTCATTTTCGCACGATTCAGCCTCTAATTCGCACATATCCGCTGTAATTCGACTCTGTGCTATCTAGTTATGTTAAGTTATCCTATCTGAGCACAATTCAACACCACAATGAACAATTTTGCTCGTTTTGCACGAATTATGCTCATTTTCGCACGATTCAGCCTCTAATTCGCACATATCCGCTGTAATTCGACTCTGTACTATCTAGTTATGTTAAGTTATCGTATCTGAGCACAATTCAACACTACAATGAACAATTTTGCTCGTTTTGCACGAATTATGCTCATTTTCGCACGATTCAGCCTCTAATTCGCACATATCCGCTGTAATTCGACTCTGTACTATCTAGTTATGTTAAGTTATCGTAACTGAGCACAATTCAACACCACAATGAACAATTTTGCTTGTTTTGAACGAATTATGCTCATTTTCGCACGATTCAGCCTCTAATTCGCACATATCCGCTGTAATTCGACTCTGTACTATCTAGTTATGTTAAGTTATCGTATCTGAGCACAATTCAACACCACAATGAACAATTTTGCTCGTTTTGCACGAATTCTGCTCATTTTCGCACGATTCAGCCTCTAATTCGCACATATCCGCTGTAATTCGACTCTGTACTATCTAGTCATGTTAAGTTATCGTAACTGAGCACAATTTAACACCACAATAAACAATTTTGCTCGTTTTGAACGAATTATGCTCATTTTCGCACGATTCAGCATCTAATTCGCACATATCCTCTGTAATTCGACTCTGTACTATCTAGTTATGTTAAGTTATCCTATCTGAGTACAATTCAACACCACAATGAACAATTTTGCTCGTTTTGCACGAATTTTGCTTGTTTTGCACGAATTTTGCTCGTTTTGAACGAATTTTGCTCATTTTCGAACGATTCAGCCTCTAATTCGCACATATCCGCTGTATTTCGACTCTGTACTATCTAGTTATGTTAAGTTATCCTATCTGAGCACAATTCAACACCACAATGAACAATTTTGCTTGTTTTGCACGAATTTTGCTCGTTTTGAACGAATTTTGCTCATTTTCGCACGATTCAGCCTCTAATTCGCACATATCCGCTGTAATTCGACTCTGTGCTATCTAGTTATGTTAAGTTATCCTATCTGAGCACAATTCAACACCACAATGAACAATTTTGCTCGTTTTGCACGAATTATGCTCATTTTCGCACGATTCAGCCTCTAATTCGCACATATGCGCTGTAATTCGACTCTGTACTAGCTAGTTATGTTAAGTTATCGTAACTGAGCACGATTCAACACCACAATGAACAATTTTGCTCGTTTTGAACGAATTATGCTCATTTTGAACGAATTTTGCTCATTTTCGCACGATTCAGCCTCTAATTCGCACATATCCGCTGTAATTCGACTCTGTGCTACCTAGTTATGTTAAGTTATCCTATCTGAGCACAATTCAACACCACAATGAACAATTTTGCTCGTTTTGCACGAATTATGCTCATTTTCGCACGATTCAGCCTCTAATTCGCACATATCCGCTGTAGTTCGACTCTGTACTATCTAGTTATGTTAAGTTATCGTATCTGAGCACAATTCAACACCACAATGAACAATTTTGCTCGTTTTGCACGAATTATGCTCATTTTCGCACGATTCAGCCTCTAATTCGCACATATCCGCTGTAATTCGACTCTGTACTATCTAGTTATGTTAAGTTATCCTATCTGAGCACAATTCAACACCACAATGAAGAATTTTGCTCGTTTTGCACGAATTATGCTCATTTTCGCACGATTCAGCCTCTAATTCGCACATATCCGCTGTAATTCGACTCTGTACTATCTAGTTATGTTAAGTTATCCTATCTGAGCACAATTCAACACCACAATGAACAATTTTGCTCGTTTTGCACGAATTTTGCTCGTTTTGAACGAATTTTGCTCATTTTCGCACGATTCAGCCTCTAATTCGCACATATCCGCTGTAATTCGACTCTGTGCTACCTAGTTATGTTAAGTTATCCTATCTGAGCACAATTCAACTCCACAATGAACAATTTTGCTCGTTTTGCACGAATTATGCTCATTTTCGCACGATTCAGCCTCTAATTCGCACATATCCGCTGTAGTTCGACTCTGTACTATCTAGTTATGTTAAGTTATCGTATCTGAGCACAATTCAACACCACAATGAACAATTTTGCTCGTTTTGCACGAATTATGCTCATTTTCGCACGATTCAGCCTCTAATTCGCACATATCCGCTGTAATTCGACTCTGTACTATCTAGTTATGTTAAGTTATCCTATCTGAGCACAATTCAACACCACAATGAAGAATTTTGCTCGTTTTGCACGAATTATGCTCATTTTCGCACGATTCAGCCTCTAATTCGCACATATCCGCTGTAATTCGACTCTGTACTATCTAGTTATGTTAAGTTATCCTATCTGAGCACAATTCAACACCACAATGAACAATTTTGCTCGTTTTGCACGAATTTTGCTCGTTTTGAACGAATTATGCTCATTTTCGCACGATTCAGCATCTAATTCGCACATATCCGCTGTAATTCGGCTCTGTACTATCTAGCCTTGTTAAGTTATCGTAACTGAGCACAATTCAACACCACAATGAACAATTTTGCTCGTTTTGAACGAATTCTGCTCATTTTCGCACGATTCAGCCTCTAATTCGCACATATCCGCTGTAATTCGGCTCTGTACTATCTAGTCTTGTTAAGTTATCGTAACTGAGCACAATTCAACACCACAATGAACAATTTTGCTCGTTTTGAACGAATTCTGCTCATTTTCGCACGATTCAGCCTCTAATTCGCACATATCCGCTGTAATTCGACTCTGTACTATCTAGTTATGTTAAGTTATCCTATCTGAGCACAATTCAACACCACAATGAACAATTTTGCTCGTTTTGCACGAATTTTGCTCGTTTTGAACGAATTATGCTCATTTTCGCACGATTCAGCATCTAATTCGCACATATCCGCTGTAATTCGACTCTGTACTATCTAGTTATGTTAAGTTATCCTATCTGAGCACAATTCAACACCACAATGAAGAATTTTGCTCGTTTTGCACGAATTATGCTCATTTTCGCACGATTCAGCCTCTAATTCGCACATATCCGCTGTAATTCGACTCTGTACTATCTAGTTATGTTAAGTTATCCTATCTGAGCACAATTCAACACCACAATGAACAATTTTGCTCGTTTTGCACGAATTTTGCTCGTTTTGAACGAATTTTGCTCATTTTCGCACGATTCAGCCTCTAATTCGCACATATCCGCTGTAATTCGACTCTGTGCTACCTAGTTATGTTAAGTTATCCTATCTGAGCACAATTCAACACCACAATGAACAATTTTGCTCGTTTTGCACGAATTATGCTCATTTTCGCACGATTCAGCCTCTAATTCGCACATATCCGCTGTAGTTCGACTCTGTACTATCTAGTTATGTTAAGTTATCGTATCTGAGCACAATTCAACACCACAATGAACAATTTTGCTCGTTTTGCACGAATTATGCTCATTTTCGCACGATTCAGCCTCTAATTCGCACATATCCGCTGTAATTCGACTCTGTACTATCTAGTTATGTTAAGTTATCCTATCTGAGCACAATTCAACACCACAATGAAGAATTTTGCTCGTTTTGCACGAATTATGCTCATTTTCGCACGATTCAGCCTCTAATTCGCACATATCCGCTGTAATTCGACTCTGTACTATCTAGTTATGTTAAGTTATCCTATCTGAGCACAATTCAACACCACAATGAACAATTTTGCTCGTTTTGCACGAATTTTGCTCGTTTTGAACGAATTATGCTCATTTTCGCACGATTCAGCATCTAATTCGCACATATCCGCTGTAATTCGGCTCTGTACTATCTAGTCTTGTTAAGTTATCGTAACTGAGCACAATTCAACACCACAATGAACAATTTTGCTCGTTTTGAACGAATTCTGCTCATTTTCGCACGATTCAGCCTCTAATTCGCACATATCCGCTGTAATTCGGCTCTGTACTATCTAGTCTTGTTAAGTTATCGTAACTGAGCACAATTCAACACCACAATGAACAATTTTGCTCGTTTTGAACGAATTCTGCTCATTTTCGCACGATTCAGCCTCTAATTCGCACATATCCGCTGTAATTCGACTCTGTACTATCTAGTTATGTTAAGTTATCCTATCTGAGCACAATTCAACACCACAATGAACAATTTTGCTCGTTTTGCACGAATTATGCTCATTTTCGCACGATTCAGCCTCTAATTCGCACATATCCGCTGTAATTCGACTCTGTACTATCTAGTTATGTTAAGTTATCGTATCTGAGCACAATTCAACACCACAATGAACAATTTTGCTCGTTTTGCACGAATTCTGCTCATTTTCGCACGATTCAGCCTCTAATTCGCACATATCCGCTGTAATTCGACTCTGTACTATCTAGTTATGTTAAGTTATCCTATCTGAGCACAATTCGACACCACAATGAACAATTTTGCTCGTTTTGTAAGAATTATGCTCATTTTCGCACGATTCAGCCTCTAATTCGCACATATCCGCTGTAATTCGACCCTGTACTATCTACTTACGTTAAGTTATCCTATCTGAGCACAATTCGACACCACAATGAACAATTTTGCTCGTTTTGCAAGAATTATGCTCATTTTCGCACGATTCAGCCTCTAATTCGCACATATCCGCTGTAATTCGACTCTGTACTATCTAGTCATGTTAAGTTATCGTAACTGAGCACAATTCAACACCACAATGAACAATTTTGCTCGTTTTGCACGAATTATGCTCATTTTCGCACGATTCAGCCTCTAATTCGCACATATCCGCTGTAATTCGACTCTGTACTATCTAGTTATGTTAAGTTATCCTATCCGAGCACAATTCAACACCACAATGAACAATTTTGCTCGTTTTGCACGAATTTTGCTTGTTTTGAACGAATTTTGCTCATTTTCGAACGATTCAGCCTCTAATTCGCACATATCCGCTGTAATTCGACTCTGTACTATCTAGTCATGTTAAGTTATCGTAACTGAGCACAATTCAACACCACAATGAACAATTTTGCTCGTTTTGAACGAATTATGCTCATTTTCGCACGATTCAGCCTCTAATTCGCACATATCCGCTGTAATTCGACTCTGTACTATCTAGTTATGTTAAGTTATCCTATCTGAGCACAATTCAACACCACAATGAACAATTTTGCTCGTTTTGCACGAATTTTGCTCGTTTTGAACGAATTATGCTCATTTTCGCACGATTCAGCATCTAATTCGCACATATCCGCTGTAATTCGGCTCTGTACTATCTAGTCTTGTTAAGTTATCGTAACTGAGCACAATTCAACACCACAATGAACAATTTTGCTCGTTTTGAACGAATTCTGCTCATTTTCGCACGATTCAGCCTCTAATTCGCACATATCCGCTGTAATTCGACTCTGTACTATCTAGTTATGTTAAGTTATCCTATCTGAGCACAATTCAACACCACAATGAACAATTTTGCTCGTTTTGCACGAATTATGCTCATTTTCGCACGATTCAGCCTCTAATTCGCACATATCCGCTGTAATTCGACTCTGTACTATCTAGTTATGTTAAGTTATCGTATCTGAGCACAATTCAACACTACAATGAACAATTTTGCTCGTTTTGCACGAATTATGCTCATTTTCGCACGATTCAGCCTCTAATTCGCACATATCCGCTGTAATTCGACTCTGTACTATCTAGTTATGTTAAGTTATCGTAAATGAGCACAATTCAACACCACAATGAACAATTTTGCTTGTTTTGAACGAATTATGCTCATTTTCGCACGATTCAGCCTCTAATTCGCACATATCTGCTGTAATTCGACTCTGTACTATCTAGTTATGTTAAGTTATCGTATCTGAGCACAATTCAACACCACAATGAACAATTTTGCTCGTTTTGCACGAATTCTGCTCATTTTCGCACGATTCAGCCTCTAATTCGCACATATCCGCTGTAATTCGACTCTGTACTATCTAGTCATGTTAAGTTATCGTAACTGAGCACAATTTAACACCACAATAAACAATTTTGCTCGTTTTGAACGAATTATGCTCATTTTCGCACGATTCAGCATCTAATTCGCACATATCCGCTGTAATTCGACTCTGTACTATCTAGTTATGTTAAGTTATCCTATCTGAGCACAATTCAACACCACAATGAACAATTTTGCTCGTTTTGCACGAATTTTGCTTGTTTTGCACGAATTTTGCTCGTTTTGAACGAATTTTGCTCATTTTCGAACGATTCAGCCTCTAATTCGCACATATCCGCTGTATTTCGACTCTGTACTATCTAGTTATGTTAAGTTATCCTATCTGAGCACAATTCAACACCACAATGAACAATTTTGCTTGTTTTGCACGAATTTTGCTCGTTTTGAACGAATTTTGCTCATTTTCGCACGATTCAGCCTCTAATTCGCACATATCCGCTGTAATTCGACTCTGTGCTATCTAGTTATGTTAAGTTATCCTATCTGAGCACAATTCAACACCACAATGAACAATTTTGCTCGTTTTGCACGAATTATGCTCATTTTCGCACGATTCAGCCTCTAATTCGCACATATCCGCTGTAATTCGACTCTGTACTATCTAGTTATGTTAAGTTATCGTATCTGAGCACAATTCAACACCACAATGAACAATTTTGCTCGTTTTGCACGAATTATGCTCATTTTCGCACGATTCAGCCTCTAATTCGCACATATCCGCTGTAATTCGACTCTGTACTATCTAGTTATGTTAAGTTATCCTATCTGAGCACAATTCAACACCACAATGAACAATTTTGCTCGTTTTGCACGAATTATGCTCATTTTCGCACGATTCAGCCTCTAATTCGCACATATCCGCTGTAATTCGACTCTGTACTATCTAGTTATGTTAAGTTATCCTATCTGAGCACAATTCAACACCACAATGAACAATTTTGCTCGTTTTGCACGAATTATGCTCATTTTCGCACGATTCAGCCTCTAATTCGCACATATCCGCTGTAATTCGACTCTGTACTATCTAGTCATGTTAAGTTATCGTAACTGAGCACAATTCAACACCACAATGAACAATTTTGCTCGTTTTGAACGAATTATGCTCATTTTCGCACGATTCAGCCTCTAATTCGCACATATCCGCTGTAATTCGACTCTGTACTATCTAGTTATGTTAAGTTATCCTATCTGAGCACAATTCAACACCACAATGAACAATTTTGCTCGTTTTGCACGAATTTTGCTCGTTTTGAACGAATTTTGCTCATTTTCGAACGATTCAGCCTCTAATTCGCACATATCCGCTGTAATTCGACTCTGTACTATCTAGTTATGTTAAGTTATCCTATCTGAGCACAATTCGACACCACAATGAACAATTTTGCTCGTTTTGTAAGAATTATGCTCATTTTCGCACGATTCAGCCTCTAATTCGCACATATCCGCTGTAATTCGACCCTGTAGTATCTACTTACGTTAAGTTATCCTATCTGAGCACAATTCGACACCACAATGAACAATTTTGCTCGTTTTGAACGAATTTTGCTCATTTTCGAACGATTCAGCCTCTAATTCGCACATATCCGCTGTAATTCGACTCTGTACTATCTAGTCATGTTAAGTTATCGTAACTGAGCACAATTCAACACGAGAATGAACAATTTTGCTCGTTTTGCAAGAATTATGCTCATTTTCGCACGATTCAGCCTCTAATTCGCACATATCCTCTGTAATTCGACTCTGTACTATCTAGTTATGTTAAGTTATCGTAACTGAGCACAATTCAACACCACAATGAACAATTTTGCTCGTTTTGAACGAATTATGCTCATTTTCGCACGATTCAGCCTCTAATTCGCACATATCCGCTGTAATTCGACTCTGTACTATCTAGTTATGTTAAGTTATCCTATCTGTGCACAATTCAACACCACAATGAACAATTTTGCTTGTTTTGCACGAATTTTGCTCGTTTTGAACGAATTTTGCTCATTTTCGAACGATTCAGCCTCTAATTCGCACATATCCGCTGTAATTCGACTCTGTACTATCTAGTCATGTTAAGTTAACGTAACTGAGCACAATTTAACACCACAATAAACAATTTTGCTCGTTTTGAACGAATTATGCTCATTTTCGCACGATTCAGCATCTAATTCGCACATATCCGCTGTAATTCGGCTCTGTACTATCTAGTCTTGTTAAGTTATCGTAACTGAGCACAATTCAACACCACAATGAATAATTTTGCTTGTTTTGCACGAATTTTGCTCGTTTTGAACGAATTTTGCTCACTTTCGAACGATTCAGCCTCTAATTCGCACATATCCGCTGTAATTCGACTCTGTACTATCTAGTCATGTTAAGTTAACGTAACTGAGCACAATTCAACACCACAATGAACAATTTTGCTCGTTTTGAACGAATTATGCTCATTTTCGCACGATTCAGCCTCTAATTCGCACATATCCGCTGTAATTCGACTCTGTACTATCTAGTTATGTTAAGTTATCCTATCTGAGCACAATTCAACACCACAATGAACAATTTTGCTCGTTTTGCACGAATTTTGCTCGTTTTGCACGAATTTTGCACGTTTTGAACGAATTTTGCTCATTTTCGAACGATTCAGCCTCTAATTCGGACATATCCGCTGTATTTCGACTCTGTACTATCTAGTTATGTTAAGTTATCCTATCTGAGCACAATTCGACACCACAATGAACAATTTTGCTCGTTTTGCAAGAATTATGCTCATTTTCGCACGATTCAGCCTCTAATTCGCACATATCCGCTGTAATTCGTCTCTGTACTATCTAGTTACGTTAAGTTATCCTATCTGAGCACAATTCGACACCACAATGAACAATTTTGCTCGTTTTGCACGAATCATGCTCATTTTCGCACGATTCAGCCTCTAATTCGCACATATCCGCTGTAATTCGGCTCTGTACTATCTAGTTATGTTAAGTTATCCTATCTGAGCACAATTCGACACCACAATGAACAATTTTGCTCGTTTTGCAAGAATTATGCTTATTTTCGCACGATTCAGCCTCTAATTCGCACATATCCGCTGTAATTCGTCTCTGTACTATCTAGTTACGTTAAGTTATCCTATCTGAGCACAATTCGACACCACAATGAACAATTTTGCTCGTTTTGCACGAATTATGCTCATTTTCGCACGATTCAGCCTCTAATTCGCACATATCCGCTGTAATTCGACTCTGTACTATCTAGTTATGTTAAGTTATCCTATCTGAGCACAATTCAACACCACAATGAACAATTTTGCTCGTTTTGCACGAATTATGCTCATTTTCGCACTATTCAGCCTCTAATTCGCACATATCCGCTGTAATTCGACTCTGTACTATCTAGTTATGTTAAGTTATCCTATCTGAGCACAATTCAACACCACAATGAACAATTTTGCTCGTTTTGCACGAATTATGCTCATTTTCGCACGATTCAGCCTCTAATTCGCACATATCCGCTGTAATTCGACTCTGTACTATCTAGTCATGTTAAGTTATCGTAACTGAGCACAATTCAACACCACAATGAACAATTTTGCTCGTTTTGCACGAATTTTGCTCGTTTTGCACGAATTTTGCTCGTTTTGAACGAATTTTGCTCATTTTCGAACGATTCAGCCTCTAATTCGCACATATCCGCTGTATTTCGACTCTGTACTATCTAGTTATGTTAAGTTATCCTATCTGAGCACAATTCGACACCACAATGAACAATTTTGCTCGTTTTGCAAGAATTACGCTCATTTTCGCACGATTCAGCCTCTAATTCGCACATATCCGCTGTAATTCGACTCTGTACTATCTAGTTACGTTAAGTTATCCTATCTGAGCACAATTCGACACCACAATGAACAATTTTGCTTGTTTTGCAAGAATTATGCTCATTTTCGCACGATTCAGCCTCTAATTCGCACATATCCGCTGTAATTCGACTCTGTACTATCTAGTAATGTTAAGTTATCCTATCTGAGCACAATTCGACACCACAATGAACAATTTTGCTCGTTTTGCACGAATTATGTTCATTTTCGCACGATTCAGCCTCTAATTCGCACATATCCGCTGTAATTCGACTCTGTACTATCTAGTTATGTTAGGTTATCCTATCTGAGCACAATTCAACACCACAATGAACAATTTTGCTCGTTTTGCACGAATCATGCTCATTTTCGCACGATTCAGCCTCTAATTCGCACATATCCGCTGTAATTCGGCTCTGTACTATCTAGTTATGTTAAGTTATCCTATCTGAGCATAATTCGACACCACAATGAACAATTTTGCTCGTTTTGCACGAATTGTGCTCATTTTCGCACGATTCAGCCTCTAATTCGCACATATCCGCTGTAATTCGACTCTGTACTATCTAGTTATGTTAAGTTATCCTATCTGAGCACAATTCAACACCACAATGAACAATTTTGCTCGTTTTGCGCGAATTATGCTCATTTTCGCACGATTCAGCCTCTAATTCGCACATATCCGCTGTAATTCGACTCTGTACTATCTAGTTATGTTAAGTTATCCTATCTGAGCACAATTCAACACCACAATGAACAATTTTGCTCGTTTTGCACGAATTTTGCTCGTTTTGCACGAATTTTGCACGTTTTGAACGAATTTTGCTCATTTTCGAACGATTCAGCCTCTAATTCGGACATATCCGCTGTATTTCGACTCTGTACTATCTAGTTATGTTAAGTTATCCTATCTGAGCACAATTCGACACCACAATGAACAATTTTGCTCGTTTTGCAAGAATTATGCTCATTTTCGCACGATTCAGCCTCTAATTCGCACATATCCGCTGTAATTCGTCTCTGTACTATCTAGTTACGTTAAGTTATCCTATCTGAGCACAATTCGACACCACAATGAACAATTTTGCTCGTTTTGCACGAATTATGCTCATTTTCGCACGATTCAGCCTCTAATTCGCACATATCCGCTGTAATTCGGCTCTGTACTATCTAGTTATGTTAAGTTATCCTATCTGAGCATAATTCGACACCACAATGAACAATTTTGCTCGTTTTGCACGAATTGTGCTCATTTTCGCACGATTCAGCCTCTAATTCGCACATATCCGCTGTAATTCGACTCTGTACTATCTAGTTATGTTAAGTTATCCTATCTGAGCACAATTCAACACCACAATGAACAATTTTGCTCGTTTTGCACGAATTTTGCTCGTTTTGCACGAATTTTGCTCGTTTTGAACGAATTTTGCTCATTTTCGAACGATTCAGCCTCTAATTCGCACATATCCGCTGTATTTCGACTCTGTACTATCTAGTCATGTTAAGTTATCGTAACTGAGCACAATTCAACACCACAGTGAACAATTTTGCTCCTTTTGCACGAATTATGCTCATTTTCGCACGATTCAGCCTCTAATTCGCACATATCCGCTGTAATTCGACTCTGTACTATCTAGTCATGTTAAGTTATCGTAACTGAGCACAATTCAACACCACAATGAACAATTTTGCTCGTTTTGAACGAATTATGCTCATTTTCGCACGATTCAGACTCTAATTCGCAGATATCCGCTGTAATTCGACTCTGTACTATCTAGTTATGTTAAGTTATCCTATCTGAGCACAATTCAACACCACAATGAACAATTTTGCTCGTTTTGCGCGAATTATGCTCATTTTCGCACGATTCAGCCTCTAATTCGCACATATCCGCTGTAATTCGACTCTGTACTATCTAGTTATGTTAAGTTATCCTATCTGAGCACAATTCAACACCACAATGAACAATTTTGCTCGTTTTGCACGAATTTTGCTCGTTTTGCACGAATTTTGCACGTTTTGAACGAATTTTGCTCATTTTCGAACGATTCAGCCTCTAATTCGGACATATCCACTGTATTTCGACTCTGTACTATGTAGTTATGTTAAGTTATCCTATCTGAGCACAATTCGACACCACAATGAACAATTTTGCTCCTTTTGCACGAATTATGCTCATTTTCGCACGATTCAGCCTCTAATTCGCACATATCCGCTGTAATTCGACTCTGTACTATCTAGTCATGTTAAGTTATCGTAACTGAGCACAATTCAACACCACAATGAACAATTTTGCTCGTTTTGAACGAATTATGCTCATTTTCGCACGATTCAGACTCTAATTCGCAGATATCCGCTGTAATTCGACTCTGTACTATCTAGTTATGTTAAGTTATCCTATCTGAGCACAATTCAACACCACAATGAACAATTTTGCTCGTTTTGCGCGAATTATGCTCATTTTCGCACGATTCAGCCTCTAATTCGCACATATCCGCTGTAATTCGACTCTGTACTATCTAGTTATGTTAAGTTATCCTATCTGAGCACAATTCAACACCACAATGAACAATTTTGCTCGTTTTGCACGAATTTTGCTCGTTTTGCACGAATTTTGCACGTTTTGAACGAATTTTGCTCATTTTCGAACGATTCAGCCTCTAATTCGGACATATCCACTGTATTTCGACTCTGTACTATGTAGTTATGTTAAGTTATCCTATCTGAGCACAATTCGACACCACAATGAACAATTTTGCTCGTTTTGCAAGAATTATGCTCATTTTCGCACGATTCAGCCTCTAATTCGCACATATCCGCTGTAATATTCGACTCTGTACTATCTAGTTATGTTAGGTTATCGTAACTGAGCACAATTCAACACCACAATGAACAATTTTGCTCGTTTTGAACGAATTATGCTCATTTTCGCACGATTCAGCCTCTAATTCGCACATATCCGCTGTAATTCGGCTCTGTACTATCTAGTTATGTTAAGTTATCCTATCTGAGCATAATTCGACACCACAATGAACAATTTTGCTCGTTTTGCACGAATTGTGCTCATTTTCGCACGATTCAGCCTCTAATTCGCACATATCCGCTGTAATTCGACTCTGTACTATCTAGTTATGTTAAGTTATCCTATCTGAGCACAATTCAACACCACAATGAACAATTTTGCTCGTTTTGCACGAATTTTGCTCGTTTTGCACGAATTTTGCTCGTTTTGAACGAATTTTGCTCATTTTCGAACGATTCAGCCTCTAATTCGCACATATCCGCTGTATTTCGACTCTGTACTATCTAGTCATGTTAAGTTATCGTAACTGAGCACAATTCAACACCACAGTGAACAATTTTGCTCCTTTTGCACGAATTATGCTCATTTTCGCACGATTCAGCCTCTAATTCGCACATATCCGCTGTAATTCGACTCTGTACTATCTAGTCATGTTAAGTTATCGTAACTGAGCACAATTCAACACCACAATGAACAATTTTGCTCGTTTTGAACGAATTATGCTCATTTTCGCACGATTCAGACTCTAATTCGCAGATATCCGCTGTAATTCGACTCTGTACTATCTAGTCATGTTAAGTTATCGTAACTGAGCACAATTCAACACCACAATGAACAATTTTGCTCGTTTTGCACGAATTTTGCTCGTTTTGCACGAATTTTGCTCGTTTTGAACGAATTTTGCTCATTTTCGAACGATTCAGCCTCTAATTCGCACATATCCGCTGTATTTCGACTCTGTACTATCTAGTTATGTTAAGTTATCCTATCTGAGCACAATTCGACACCACAATGAACAATTTTGCTCGTTTTGCAAGAATTACGCTCATTTTCGCACGATTCAGCCTCTAATTCGCACATATCCGCTGTAATTCGACTCTGTACTATCTAGTTACGTTAAGTTATCCTATCTGAGCACAATTCGACACCACAATGAACAATTTTGCTTGTTTTGCAAGAATTATGCTCATTTTCGCACGATTCAGCCTCTAATTCGCACATATCCGCTGTAATTCGACTCTGTACTATCTAGTAATGTTAAGTTATCCTATCTGAGCACAATTCGACACCACAATGAACAATTTTGCTCGTTTTGCACGAATTATGTTCATTTTCGCACGATTCAGCCTCTAATTCGCACATATCCGCTGTAATTCGACTCTGTACTATCTAGTTATGTTAGGTTATCCTATCTGAGCACAATTCAACACCACAATGAACAATTTTGCTCGTTTTGAACGAATTTTGCTCATTTTCGAACGATTCAGCCTCTAATTCGCACATATCCGCTGTAATTCGACTCTGTACTATCTAGTTATGTTAAGTTATCGTAACTGAGCACAATTCAACACCACAATGAACAATTTTGCTCGTTTTGAACGAATTGTGCTCATTTTCGCACGATTCAGCCTCTAATTCGCACATATCCGCTGTAATTCGACTCTGTACTATCTAGTTATGTTAAGTTATCCTATCTGAGCACAATTCAACACCACAATGAACAATTTTACTCGTTTTGCACGAATTATGCTCATTTTCGCACGATTCAGCCTCTAATTCGCACATATCCGCTGTAATTCGACTCTGTGCTATCTAGTTATGTTAAGTTATCCTATCTGAGCACAATTCAACACCACAATGAACAATTTTGCTCGTTTTGCACGAATTATGCTCATTTTCGCACGATTCAGCCACTAATTCGCACATATCCGCTGTAATTCGACTCTGTACTATCTAGTTATGTTAAGTTATCCTATCTGAGCACAATTCAACACCACAATGAACAATTTTGCTCGTTTTGCACGAATTATGCTCATTTTCGCACGATTCAGCCTCTAATTCGCACATATCCGCTGTAATTCGACTCTGTACTATCTAGTCATGTTAAGTTATCGTAACTGAGCACAATTCAACACCACAATGAACAATTTTGCTCGTTTTGCAAGAATTATGCTCATTTTCGCACGATTCAGCCTCTAATTCGCACATATCCGATGTAATTCGACTCTGTACTATCTAGTTATGTTAAGTTATCGTAACTGAACACAGTTCAACACCACAATGAACAATTTTGCTCGTTTTGCACGAATTATGCTCATTTTCGCACGATTCAGCCTCTAATTCGCACATATCCGCTGTAATTCGACTCTGTACTATCTAGTTATGTTAAGTTATCCTATCTGAGCACAATTCAACACCACAATGAACAATTTTGCTCGTTTTGAACGAATTTTGCTCATTTTCGAACGATTCAGCCTCTAATTCACACATATCCGCTGTAATTCGACTCTGTACTATCTAGTAATGTTAAGTTATCCTATCTGAGCACAATTCAACACCACAATGAACAATTTTGCTCGTTTTGCACGAATTATGCTCATTTTCGCACGATTCAGCCTCTAATTCGCACATACCCGCTGTAATTCGACTCTGTACTATCTAGTTATGTTAAGTTATCGTATCTGAGCACAATTCAACACCACAATGAACAATTTTGCTCGTTTTGCACGAATTATGCTCATTTTCGCACGATTCAGCCACTAATTCGCACATATCCGCTGTAATTCGACTCTGTACTATCTAGTTATGTTAAGTTATCCTATCTGAGCACAATTCAACACCACAATGAACAATTTTGCTCGTTTTGCACGAATTATGCTCATTTTCGCACGATTCAGCCTCTAATTCGCACATATCCGCTGTAATTCGACTCTGTACTATCTAGTAATGTTAAGTTATCCTATCTGAGCACAATTCAACACCACAATGAACAATTTTGCTCGTTTTGCACGAATTATGCTCATTTTAGCACGATTCAGCCTCTAATTCGCACATATCCGCTGTAATTCGACTCTGTACTATCTAGTTATGTTAAGTTATCGTATCTGAGCACAATTCAACACCACAATGAACAATTTTGCTCGTTTTGCACGAATTATGCTCATTTTCGCACGATTCAGCCACTAATTCGCACATATCCGCTGTAATTCGACTCTGTACTATCTAGTTATGTTAAGTTATCCTATCTGAGCACAATTCAACACCACAATGAACAATTTTGCTCGTTTTGCACGAATTATGCTCATTTTCGCACGATTCAGCCTCTAATTCGCACATATCCGCTGTAATTCGACTCTGTACTATCTAGTCATGTTAAGTTATCGTAACTGAGCACAATTCAACACCACAATGAACAATTTTGCTCGTTTTGCAAGAATTATGCTCATTTTCGCACGATTCAGCCTCTAATTCGCACATATCCGATGTAATTCGACTCTGTACTATCTAGTTATGTTAAGTTATCGTAACTGAACACAGTTCAACACCACAATGAACACTTTTGCTCGTTTTGCACGAATTATGCTCATTTTCGCACGATTCAGCCTCTAATTCGCACATATCCGCTGTAATTCGACTCTGTACTATCTAGTTATGTTAAGTTATCCTATCTGAGCACAATTCAACACCACAATGAACAATTTTGCTCGTTTTGAACGAATTTTGCTCATTTTCGAACGATTCAGCCTCTAATTCACACATATCCGCTGTAATTCGACTCTGTACTATCTAGTCATGTTAAGTTATCGTAACTGAGCACAATTCAACACCACAATGAACAATTTTGCTCGTTTTGCAAGAATTATGCTCATTTTCGCACGATTCAGCCTCTAATTCGCACATATCCGATGTAATTCGACTCTGTACTATCTAGTTATGTTAAGTTATCGTAACTGAACACAGTTCAACACCACAATGAACAATTTTGCTCGTTTTGCACGAATTATGCTCATTTTCGCACGATTCAGCCTCTAATTCGCACATATCCGCTGTAATTCGACTCTGTACTATCTAGTTATGTTAAGTTATCCTATCTGAGCACAATTCAACACCACAATGAACAATTTTGCTCGTTTTGAACGAATTTTGCTCATTTTCGAACGATTCAGCCTCTAATTCACACATATCCGCTGTAATTCGACTCTGTACTATCTAGTAATGTTAAGTTATCCTATCTGAGCACAATTCAACACCACAATGAACAATTTTGCTCGTTTTGCACGAATTATGCTCATTTTCGCACGATTCAGCCTCTAATTCGCACATACCCGCTGTAATTCGACTCTGTACTATCTAGTTATGTTAAGTTATCGTATCTGAGCACAATTCAACACCACAATGAACAATTTTGCTCGTTTTGCACGAATTATGCTCATTTTCGCACGATTCAGCCACTAATTCGCACATATCCGCTGTAATTCGACTCTGTACTATCTAGTTATGTTAAGTTATCCTATCTGAGCACAATTCAACACCACAATGAACAATTTTGCTCGTTTTGCACGAATTATGCTCATTTTCGCACGATTCAGCCTCTAATTCGCACATATCCGCTGTAATTCGACTCTGTACTATCTAGTCATGTTAAGTTATCGTAACTGAGCACAATTCAACACCACAATGAACAATTTTGCTCGTTTTGCAAGAATTATGCTCATTTTCGCACGATTCAGCCTCTAATTCGCACATATCCGATGTAATTCGACTCTGTACTATCTAGTTATGTTAAGTTATCGTAACTGAACACAGTTCAACACCACAATGAACAATTTTGCTCGTTTTGCACGAATTATGCTCATTTTCGCACGATTCAGCCTCTAATTCGCACATATCCGCTGTAATTCGACTCTGTACTATCTAGTTATGTTAAGTTATCCTATCTGAGCACAATTCAACACCACAATGAACAATTTTGCTCGTTTTGAACGAATTTTGCTCATTTTCGAACGATTCAGCCTCTAATTCACACATATCCGCTGTAATTCGACTCTGTACTATCTAGTCATGTTAAGTTATCGTAACTGAGCACAATTCAACACCACAATGAACAATTTTGCTCGTTTTGCAAGAATTATGCTCATTTTCGCACGATTCAGCCTCTAATTCGCACATATCCGCTGTAATTCGACTCTGTACTATCTAGTTATGTTAAGTTATCCTATCTGAGCACAATTCGACACCACAATGAACAATTTTACTCGTTTTGCACGAATTATGCTCATTTTCGCACGATTCAGCCTCTAATTCGCACATATCCGCTGCAATTCGACTCTGTACTATCTAGTTATGTTAAGTTATCCTACCTGAGCACAATTCAACACCACAATGAACAATTTTGCTCGTTTTGCACGAATTATGCTCATTTTCGCACGATTCAGCCCCTAATTCGCACATATCCGCTGTAATTCGACTCTGTACTATCTAGTTATGTTAAGTTATCCTATCTGAGCACAATTCAACACCACAATGAACAATTTTGCTCGTTTTGCACGAATTTTGCTCGTTTTGAACGAATTTTGCTCATTTTCGAACGATTCAGCCTCTAATTCGCACATATCCGCTGTAATTCGACTCTGTACTATCTAGTCATGTTAAGTTATCGAAACTGAGCACAATTCAACACCACAATGAACAATTTTGCTCGTTTTGCAAGAATTATGCTCATTTTCGCACGATTCAGCCTCTAATTCGCACATATCCGCTGTAATTCGACTCTGTACTATCTAGTTATGTTAAGTTATCGTAACTGAGCACAATTCAACACCACAATGAACAATTTTGCTCGTTTTGAACGAATTATGCTCATTTTCGCACGATTCAGCCTCTAATTCGCACATACCCGCTGTAATTCGACTCTGTTCTATCTAGTTATGTTAAGTTATCCTATCTGAGCACAATTCAGCACCACAATGAACAATTTTGCTTGTTTTGGACGAATTTTGCTCGTTTTGAACGAATTTTGCTCTTTTTCGAACGATTCAGCCTCTAATTCGCACATATCCGCTGTAATTCGACTCTGTACTATCTAGTCATTTTAAGTTATCGTAACTGAGCACAATTCAACACCACAATGAACAATTTTGCTTGTTTTGAACGAATTATGCTCATTTTCGCACGATTCAGACTCTAATTCGCACATATCCGCTGTAATTCGACTCTGTACTATCTAGTTATGTTAAGTTATCCTATCTGAGCACAATTCAACACCACAATGAACAATTTTGCTCGTTTTGCACGAATTTTGCTCGTTTTGAACGAATTTTGCTCATTTTCGAACGATTCAGCCTCTAATTCGCAAATATCCGCTGTAATTCGACTCTGTACTATCTAGTTATGTTAAGTTATCCTATCTGAGCACAATTCAACACCACAACGAACAATTTTGCTCGTTTTGCACGAATTATGCTCATTTTCGCACGATTCAGCCTCTAATTCGCACATATCCGCTGCAATTCGACTCTGTACTATCTAGTTATGTTAAGTTGTCCTATCTGAGCACAATTCAAAACCACAATGAACAATTTTGCTCGTTTTGCACGAATTATGCTCATTTTCGCACGATTCAGCCTCTAATTCGCACATATCCGGTGTAATTCGACTCTGTACTATCTAGTTATGTTAAGTTATCCTATCTGAGCACAGTTCAACACCACAATGAACAATTTTGCTCGTTTTGCACGAATTTTGCTCGTTTTGAACGAATTTTGCTCATTTTCGAACGATTCAGCCTCTAATTCGCACATATCCGCAGTAATTCGACTCTGTACTATCTAGTTATGTTAAGTTATCCTATCTGAGCACAATTCAACACCACAATGAACAATTTTGCTCGTTTTGCACGAATTATGCTCATTTTCGCACGATTCAGCCTCTAATTCGCACATATCCGCTGTAATTCGACTCTGTACTATCTAGTTATGTTAAGTTATCCTATCTGAGCACAATTCGACACCACAATGAACAATTTTACTCGTTTTGCACGAATTATACTCATTTTCGCACGATTCAGCCTCTAATTCGCACATATCCGCTGCAATTCGACTCTGTACTATCTAGTTATGTTAAGTTATCCTATCTGAGCACAATTCAACACCACAATAAACAATTTTGCTCGTTTTGAACGAATTATGCTCATTTTCGCACGATTCAGCGTCTAATTCGCACATATCCGCTGTAATTCGACTCTGTACTATCTAGTTATGTTAAGTTATCCTACCTGAGCACAATTCAACACCACAATGAACAATTTTGCTCGTTTTGCACGAATTATGCTCATTTTCGCACGATTCAGCCTCTAATTCGCACATATCCGCTGTAATTCGACTCTGTACTATCTAGTCATGTTAAGTTATCGTAACTGAGCACAATTCAACACCACAATGAACAATTTTGCTCGTTTTGCACGAATTATGCTCATTTTCGCACGATTCAGCCTCTAATTCGCACATATCCGCTGTAATTCGACTCTGTACTATCTAGTTATGTTAAGTTATCCTATCTGAGCACAATTCGACACCACAATGAACAATTTTACTCGTTTTGCACGAATTATGCTCATTTTCGCACGATTCAGCCTCTAATTCGCACATATTTGCTGCAATTCGACTCTGTACTGTCTAGTTATGTTAAGTTATCCTATCTGAGCACAATTCAACACCACAATGAACAATTTTGCTCGTTTTGAACGAATTATGCTCATTTTCGCACGATTCAGCGTCTAATTCGCACATATCCGCTGTAATTCGACTCTGTACTATCTAGTTATGTTAAGTTATCCTACCTGAGCACAATTCAACACCACAATGAACAATTTTGCTCGTTTTGCACGAATTATGCTCATTTTCGCACGATTCAGCCTCTAATTCGCACATATCCGCTGTAATTCGACTCTGTACTATCTAGTTATGTTAAGTTATCCTATCTGAGCACAATTCAACACCACAATGAACAATTTTGCTCGTTTTGCACGAATTTTGCTCGTTTTGAACGAATTTTGCTCATTTTCGAACGATTCAGCCTCTAATTCGCACATATCCGCTGTAATTCGACTCTGTACTATCTAGTTATGTTAAGTTATCCTATCTGAGCACAATTCGACACCACAATGAACAATTTTGCTCGTTTTGTAAGAATTATGCTCATTTTCGCACGATTCAGCCTCTAATTCGCACATATCCGCTGTAATTCGACCCTGTACTATCTACTTACGTTAAGTTATCCTATCTGAGCACAATTCAACACCACAATTAACAATTTTGCTCGTTTTGCACGAATTTTGCTCGTTTTGAACGAATTTTGCTCATTTTCGAACGATTCAGCCTCTAATTCGCACATATCCGCTGTAATTCGACTCTGTACTATCTAGTCATGTTAAGTTATCGAAACTGAGCACAATTCAACACCACAATGAACAATTTTGCTCGTTTTGCAAGAATTATGCTCATTTTCGCACGATTCAGCCTCTAATTCGCACATATCCGCTGTAATTCGACTCTGTACTATCTAGTTATGTTAAGTTATCGTAACTGAGCACAATTCAACACCACAATGAACAATTTTGCTCGTTTTGCACGAATTATGCTCATTTTCGCACGATTCTGCCTCTAATTCGCACATATCCGCTGTAATTCGACTCTGTACTATCTAGTTATGTTAAGTTATCCTATCTGAGCACAATTCAACACCACAATGAACAATTTTGCTCGTTTTGCACGAATTATGCTCATTTTCGCACGATTCAGCCTCTAATTCGCACATATCCGCTGTAATTCAACTCTGTACTATCTAGTTATGTTAAGTTATCGTAACTGAGCACAATTCAACACCACAATGAACAATTTTGCTCGTTTTGAACGAATTATGCTCATTTTCGCACGATTCAGCCTCTAATTCGCACATATCCGCTGTAATTCGACTCTGTACTATCTAGTTATGTTAAGTTATCCTATCTGAGCACAATTCAACACCACAATGAACAATTTTGCTCGTTTTGCACGAATTTTGCTCGTTTTGAACGAATTTTGCTCATTTTCGAACGATTCAGCCTCTAATTCGCACATATCCGCTGTAATTCGACTCTGCACTATCTAGTCATGTTAAGTTATCGTAACTGAGCACAATTCAACACCACAATGAACAATTTTGCTCGTTTTGCACGAATTATGCTCATTTTCGCACGATTCTGCCTCTAATTCGCACATATCCACTGTAATTCGACTCTGTACTATCTAGTTATGTTAAGTTATCGTAACTGAGCACAATTCAACACCACAATGAACAATTTTGCTCGTTTTGAACGAATTATGCTCATTTTCGCACGATTCAGCCTCTAATTCGCACATATCCGGTGTAATTCGACTCTGTACTATCTAGTTATGTTAAGTTATCCTATCTGAGCACAATTCAACACCACAATGAACAATTTTGCTCGTTTTGCACGAATTTTGCTCGTTTTGAACGAATTTTGCTCATTTTCGAACGATTCAGCCTCTAATTCGCACATATCCGCTGTAATTCGACTCTGTACTATCTAGTTATGTTAAGTTATCCTATCTGAGCACAATTCAACACCACAACGAACAATTTTGCTCGTTTTGCACGAATTATGCTCATTTTCGCACGATTCAGCCTCTAATTCGCACATATCCGCTGCAATTCGACTCTGTACTATCTAGTTATGTTAAGTTATCCTATCTGAGCACAATTCAACACCACAATGAACAATTTTGCTCGTTTTGCACGAATTATGCTCATTTTCGCACGATTCAGCCTCTAATTCGCACATATCCGCTGTAATTCGACTCTGTACTATCTAGTTATGTTAAGTTATCCTATCTGAGCACAATTCGACACCACAATGAACAATTTTACTCGTTTTGCACGAATTATGCTCATTTTCGCACGATTCAGCCTCTAATTCGCACATATCCGCTGCAATTCGACTCTGTACTATCTAGTTATGTTAAGTTATCCTATCTGAGCACAATTGAACACCACAATGAACAATTTTGCTCGTTTTGAACGAATTATGCTCATTTTCGCACGATTCAGCGTCTAATTCGCACATATCCGCTGTAATTCGACTCTGTACTATCTAGTTATGTTAAGTTATCCTACCTGAGCACAATTCAACACCACAATGAACAATTTTGCTCGTTTTGCACGAATTATGCTCATTTTCGCACGATTCAGCCTCTAATTCGCACATATCCGCTGTAATTCGACTCTGTACTATCTAGTTATGTTAAGTTATCCTATCTGAGCACAATTCAACACCACAATGAACAATTTTGCTCGTTTTGCACGAATTTTGCTCGTTTTGAACGAATTTTGCTCATTTTCGAACGATTCAGCCTCTAATTCGCACATATCCGCTGTAATTCGACTCTGTACTATCTAGTTATGTTAAGTTATCCTATCTGAGCACAATTCGACACCACAATGAACAATTTTGCTCGTTTTGTAAGAATTATGCTCATTTTCGCACGATTCAGCCTCTAATTCGCACATATCCGCTGTAATTCGACCCTGTACTATCTACTTACGTTAAGTTATCCTATCTGAGCACAATTCAACACCACAATGAACAATTTTGCTCGTTTTGCACGAATTTTGCTCGTTTTGAACGAATTTTGCTCATTTTCGAACGATTCAGCCTCTAATTCGCACATATCCGCTGTAATTCGACTCTGTACTATCTAGTCATGTTAAGTTATCGAAACTGAGCACAATTCAACACCACAATGAACAATTTTGCTCGTTTTGCAAGAATTATGCTCATTTTCGCACGATTCAGCCTCTAATTCGCACATATCCGCTGTAATTCGACTCTGTACTATCTAGTTATGTTAAGTTATCGTAACTGAGCACAATTCAACACCACAATGAACAATTTTGCTCGTTTTGCACGAATTATGCTCATTTTCGCACGATTCTGCCTCTAATTCGCACATATCCACTGTAATTCGACTCTGTACTATCTAGTTATGTTAAGTTATCGTAACTGAGCACAATTCAACACCACAATGAACAATTTTGCTCGTTTTGAACGAATTATGCTCATTTTCGCACGATTCAGCCTCTAATTCGCACATATCCGGTGTAATTCGACTCTGTACTATCTAGTTATGTTAAGTTATCCTATCTGAGCACAATTCAACACCACAATGAACAATTTTGCTCGTTTTGCACGAATTTTGCTCGTTTTAAACGAATTTTGCTCATTTTCGAACGATTCAGCCTCTAATTCGCACATATCCGCTGTAATTCGACTCTGTACTATCTAGTTATGTTAAGTTATCCTATCTGAGCACAATTCAACACCACAACGAACAATTTTGCTCGTTTTGCACGAATTATGCTCATTTTCGCACGATTCAGCCTCTAATTCGCACATATCCGCTGCAATTCGACTCTGTACTATCTAGTTATGTTAAGTTATCCTATCTGAGCACAATTCAACACCACAATGAACAATTTTGCTCGTTTTGCACGAATTATGCTCATTTTCGCACGATTCAGCCTCTAATTCGCACATATTCGCTGTAATTCGACTCTGTACTATCTAGTTATGTTAAGTTATCCTATCTGAGCACAATTCGACACCACAATGAACAATTTTACTCGTTTTGCACGAATTATGCTCATTTTCGCACGATTCAGCCTCTAATTCGCACATATCCGCTGCAATTCGACTCTGTACTATCTAGTTATGTTAAGTTATCCTATCTGAGCACAATTCAACACCACAATGAACAATTTTGCTCGTTTTGAACGAATTATGCTCATTTTCGCACGATTCAGCGTCTAATTCGCACATATCCGCTGTAATTCGACTCTGTACTATCTAGTTATGTTAAGTTATCCTACCTGAGCACAATTCAACACCACAATGAACAATTTTGCTCGTTTTGCACGAATTATGCTCATTTTCGCACGATTCAGCCTCTAATTCGCACATATCCGCTGTAATTCGACTCTGTACTATCTAGTTATGTTAAGTTATCCTATCTGAGCACAATTCGACACCACAATGAACAATTTTACTCGTTTTGTAAGAATTATGCTCATTTTCGCACGATTCAGCCTCTAATTCGCACATATCCGCTGTAATTCGACCCTGTACTATCTACTTACGTTAAGTTATCCTATCTGAGCACAATTCAACACCACAATGAACAATTTTGCTCGTTTTGCACGAATTTTGCTCGTTTTGAACGAATTTTGCTCATTTTCGAACGATTCAGCCTCTAATTCGCACATATCCGCTGTAATTCGACTCTGTACTATCTAGTCATGTTAAGTTATCGAAACTGAGCACAATTCAACACCACAATGAACAATTTTGCTCGTTTTGCAAGAATTATGCTCATTTTCGCACGATTCAGCCTCTAATTCGCACATATCCGCTGTAATTCGACTCTGTACTATCTAGTTATGTTAAGTTATCGTAACTGAGCACAATTCAACACCACAATGAACAATTTTGCTCGTTTTGAACGAATTATGCTCATTTTCGCACGATTCAGCCTCTAATTCGCACATACCCGCTGTAATTCGACTCTGTTCTATCTAGTTATGTTAAGTTATCCTATCTGAGCACAATTCAGCACCACAATGAACAATTTTGCTTGTTTTGGACGAATTTTGCTCGTTTTGAACGAATTTTGCTCTTTTTCGAACGATTCAGCCTCTAATTCGCACATATCCGCTGTAATTCGACTCTGTACTATCTAGTCATTTTAAGTTATCGTAAGTGAGCACAATTCAACACCACAATGAACAATTTTGCTCGTTTTGCACGAATTATGCTCATTTTCGCACGATTCTGCCTCTAATTCGCACATATCCGCTGTAATTCGACTCTGTACTATCTAGTTATGTTAAGTTATCCTATCTGAGCACAATTCAACACCACAATGAACAATTTTGCTCGTTTTGCACGAATTATGCTCATTTTCGCACGATTCAGCCTCTAATTCGCACATATCCGCTGTAATTCAACTCTGTACTATCTAGTTATGTTAAGTTATCGTAACTGAGCACAATTCAACACCACAATGAACAATTTTGCTCGTTTTGAACGAATTATGCTCATTTTCGCACGATTCAGCCTCTAATTCGCACATATCCGCTGTAATTCGACTCTGTACTATCTAGTTATGTTAAGTTATCCTATCTGAGCACAATTCAACACCACAATGAACAATTTTGCTCGTTTTGCACGAATTTTGCTCGTTTTGAACGAATTTTGCTCATTTTCGAACGATTCAGCCTCTAATTCGCACATATCCGCTGTAATTCGACTCTGTACTATCTAGTCATGTTAAGTTATCGTAACTGAGCACAATTCAACACCACAATGAACAATTTTGCTCGTTTTGCACGAATTATGCTCATTTTCGCACGATTCTGCCTCCAATTCGCACATATCCACTGTAATTCGACTCTGTACTATCTAGTTATGTTAAGTTATCGTAACTGAGCACAATTCAACACCACAATGAACAATTTTGCTCGTTTTGAACGAATTATGCTCATTTTCGCACGATTCAGCCTCTAATTCGCACATATCCGGTGTAATTCGACTCTGTACTATCTAGTTATGTTAAGTTATCCTATCTGAGCACAATTCAACACCACAATGAACAATTTTGCTCGTTTTGCACGAATTTTGCTCGTTTTAAACGAATTTTGCTCATTTTCGAACGATTGAGCCTCTAATTCGCACATATCCGCTGTAATTCGACTCTGTACTATCTAGTTATGTTAAGTTATCCTATCTGAGCACAATTCAACACCACAACGAACAATTTTGCTCGTTTTGCACGAATTATGCTCATTTTCGCACGATTCAGCCTCTAATTCGCACATATCCGCTGCAATTCGACTCTGTACTATCTAGTTATGTTAAGTTATCCTATCTGAGCACAATTCAACACCACAATGAACAATTTTGCTCGTTTTGCACGAATTATGCTCATTTTCGCACGATTCAGCCTCTAATTCGCACATATTCGCTGTAATTCGACTCTGTACTATCTGGTTATGTTAAGTTATCCTATCTGAGCACAATTCGACACCACAATGAACAATTTTACTCGTTTTGCACGAATTATGCTCATTTTCGCACGATTCAGCCTCTAATTCGCACATATCCGCTGCAATTCGACTCTGTACTATCTAGTTATGTTAAGTTATCCTATCTGAGCACAATTCAACACCACAATGAACAATTTTGCTCGTTTTGAACGAATTATGCTCATTTTCGCACGATTCAGCGTCTAATTCGCACATATCCGCTGTAATTCGACTCTGTACTATCTAGTTATGTTAAGTTATCCTACCTGAGCACAATTCAACACCACAATGAACAATTTTGCTCGTTTTGCACGAATTATGCTCATTTTCGCACGATTCAGCCTCTAATTCGCACATATCCGCTGTAATTCGACTCTGTACTATCTAGTTATGTTAAGTTATCCTATCTGAGCACAATTCGACACCACAATGAACAATTTTACTCGTTTTGCACGAATTATGCTCATTTTCGCACGATTCAGCCTCTAATTCGCACATATCCGCTGCAATTCCACTCTGTACTATCTAGTTATGTTAGGTTATCCTATCTGAGCACAATTCAACACCACAATGAACAATTTTGCTCGTTTTGAACGAATTATGCTCATTTTCGCACGATTCAGCGTCTAATTCGCACATATCCGCTGTAATTCGACTCTGTACTATCTAGTTATGTTAAGTTATCCTACCTGAGCACAATTCAACACCACAATGAACAATTTTGCTCGTTTTGCACGAATTATGCTCATTTTCGCACGATTCAGCCTCTAATTCGCACATATCCGCTGTAATTCGACTCTGTACTATCTAGTTATGTTAAGTTATCCTATCTGAGCACAATTCAACACCACAATGAACAATTTTGCTCGTTTTGCACGAATTTTGCTCGTTTTGAACGAATTTTGCTCATTTTCGAACGATTCAGCCTCTAATTCGCACATATCCGCTGTAATTCGACTCTGTACTATCTAGTTATGTTAAGTTATCCTATCTGAGCACAATTCGACACCACAATGAACAATTTTGCTCGTTTTGTAAGAATTATGCTCATTTTCGCACGATTCAGCCTCTAATTCGCACATATCCGCTGTAATTCGACCCTGTACTATCTACTTACGTTAAGTTATCCTATCTGAGCACAATTCAACACCACAATGAACAATTTTGCTCGTTTTGCACGAATTTTGCTCGTTTTGAACGAATTTTGCTCATTTTCGAACGATTCAGCCTCTAATTCGCACATATCCGCTGTAATTCGACTCTGTACTATCTAGTCATGTTAAGTTATCGAAACTGAGCACAATTCAACACCACAATGAACAATTTTGCTCGTTTTGCAAGAATTATGCTCATTTTCGCACGATTCAGCCTCTAATTCGCACATATCCGGTGTAATTCGACTCTGTACTATCTAGTTATGTTAAGTTATCCTATCTGAGCACAATTCAACACCACAATGAACAATTTTGCTCGTTTTGCACGAATTTTGCTCGTTTTAAACGAATTTTGCTCATTTTCGAACGATTCAGCCTCTAATTCGCACATATCCGCTGTAATTCGACTCTGTACTATCTAGTTATGTTAAGTTATCCTATCTGAGCACAATTCAACACCACAACGAACAATTTTGCTCGTTTTGCACGAATTATGCTCAGTTTCGCACGATTCAGCCTCTAATTCGCACATATCCGCTGCAATTCGACTCTGTACTATCTAGTTATGTTAAGTTATCCTATCTGAGCACAATTCAACACCACAATGAACAATTTTGCTCGTTTTGCACGAATTATGCTCATTTTCGCACGATTCAGCCTCTAATTCGCACATATTCGCTGTAATTCGACTCTGTACTATCTAGTTATGTTAAGTTATCCTATCTGAGCACAATTCGACACCACAATGAACAATTTTACTCGTTTTGCACGAATTATGCTCATTTTCGCACGATTCAGCCTCTAATTCGCACATATCCGCTGCAATTCGACTCTGTACTATCTAGTTATGTTAAGTTATCCTATCTGAGCACAATTCAACACCACAATGAACAATTTTGCTCGTTTTGAACGAATTATGCTCATTTTCGCACGATTCAGCGTCTAATTCGCACATATCCGCTGTAATTCGACTCTGTACTATCTAGTTATGTTAAGTTATCCTATCTGAGCACAATTCAACACCACAATGAACAATTTTGCTCGTTTTGCACGAATTATGCTCATTTTCGCACGATTCAGCCTCTAATTCGCACATATCCGCTGTAATTCAACTCTGTACTATCTAGTTATGTTAAGTTATCGTAACTGAGCACAATTCAACACCACAATGAACAATTTTGCTCGTTTTGAACGAATTATGCTCATTTTCGCACGATTCAGCCTCTAATTCGCACATATCCGCTGTAATTCGACTCTGTACTATCTAGTTATGTTAAGTTATCCTATCTGAGCACAATTCAACACCACAATGAACAATTTTGCTCGTTTTGCACGAATTTTGCTCGTTTTGAACGAATTTTGCTCATTTTCGAACGATTCAGCCTCTAATTCGCACATATCCGCTGTAATTCGACTCTGTACTATCTAGTCATGTTAAGTTATCGTAACTGAGCACAATTCAACACCACAATGAACAATTTTGCTCGTTTTGCACGAATTATGCTCATTTTCGCACGATTCTGCCTCCAATTCGCACATATCCACTGTAATTCGACTCTGTACTATCTAGTTATGTTAAGTTATCGTAACTGAGCACAATTCAACACCACAATGAACAATTTTGCTCGTTTTGAACGAATTATGCTCATTTTCGCACGATTCAGCCTCTAATTCGCACATATCCGGTGTAATTCGACTCTGTACTATCTAGTTATGTTAAGTTATCCTATCTGAGCACAATTCAACACCACAATGAACAATTTTGCTCGTTTTGCACGAATTTTGCTCGTTTTAAACGAATTTTGCTCATTTTCGAACGATTGAGCCTCTAATTCGCACATATCCGCTGTAATTCGACTCTGTACTATCTAGTTATGTTAAGTTATCCTATCTGAGCACAATTCAACACCACAACGAACAATTTTGCTCGTTTTGCACGAATTATGCTCATTTTCGCACGATTCAGCCTCTAATTCGCACATATCCGCTGCAATTCGACTCTGTACTATCTAGTTATGTTAAGTTATCCTATCTGAGCACAATTCAACACCACAATGAACAATTTTGCTCGTTTTGCACGAATTATGCTCATTTTCGCACGATTCAGCCTCTAATTCGCACATATTCGCTGTAATTCGACTCTGTACTATCTGGTTATGTTAAGTTATCCTATCTGAGCACAATTCGACACCACAATGAACAATTTTACTCGTTTTGCACGAATTATGCTCATTTTCGCACGATTCAGCCTCTAATTCGCACATATCCGCTGCAATTCGACTCTGTACTATCTAGTTATGTTAAGTTATCCTATCTGAGCACAATTCAACACCACAATGAACAATTTTGCTCGTTTTGAACGAATTATGCTCATTTTCGCACGATTCAGCGTCTAATTCGCACATATCCGCTGTAATTCGACTCTGTACTATCTAGTTATGTTAAGTTATCCTACCTGAGCACAATTCAACACCACAATGAACAATTTTGCTCGTTTTGCACGAATTATGCTCATTTTCGCACGATTCAGCCTCTAATTCGCACATATCCGCTGTAATTCGACTCTGTACTATCTAGTTATGTTAAGTTATCCTATCTGAGCACAATTCGACACCACAATGAACAATTTTACTCGTTTTGCACGAATTATGCTCATTTTCGCACGATTCAGCCTCTAATTCGCACATATCCGCTGCAATTCCACTCTGTACTATCTAGTTATGTTAGGTTATCCTATCTGAGCACAATTCAACACCACAATGAACAATTTTGCTCGTTTTGAACGAATTATGCTCATTTTCGCACGATTCAGCGTCTAATTCGCACATATCCGCTGTAATTCGACTCTGTACTATCTAGTTATGTTAAGTTATCCTACCTGAGCACAATTCAACACCACAATGAACAATTTTGCTCGTTTTGCACGAATTATGCTCATTTTCGCACGATTCAGCCTCTAATTCGCACATATCCGCTGTAATTCGACTCTGTACTATCTAGTTATGTTAAGTTATCCTATCTGAGCACAATTCAACACCACAATGAACAATTTTGCTCGTTTTGCACGAATTTTGCTCGTTTTGAACGAATTTTGCTCATTTTCGAACGATTCAGCCTCTAATTCGCACATATCCGCTGTAATTCGACTCTGTACTATCTAGTTATGTTAAGTTATCCTATCTGAGCACAATTCGACACCACAATGAACAATTTTGCTCGTTTTGTAAGAATTATGCTCATTTTCGCACGATTCAGCCTCTAATTCGCACATATCCGCTGTAATTCGACCCTGTACTATCTACTTACGTTAAGTTATCCTATCTGAGCACAATTCAACACCACAATGAACAATTTTGCTCGTTTTGCACGAAT
This sequence comes from Megachile rotundata, assembly GCF_050947335.1. Classification (NCBI taxonomy): domain Eukaryota; kingdom Metazoa; phylum Arthropoda; class Insecta; order Hymenoptera; family Megachilidae; genus Megachile; species Megachile rotundata. The sequence continues at coordinate 456,172 of NW_027473408.1, forward strand.
TTTGCTCGTTTTGAACGAATTTTGCTCATTTTCGAACGATTCAGCCTCTAATTCGCACATATCCGCTGTAATTCGACTCTGTACTATCTAGTCATGTTAAGTTATCGAAACTGAGCACAATTCAACACCACAATGAACAATTTTGCTCGTTTTGCAAGAATTATGCTCATTTTCGCACGATTCAGCCTCTAATTCGCACATATCCGGTGTAATTCGACTCTGTACTATCTAGTTATGTTAAGTTATCCTATCTGAGCACAATTCAACACCACAATGAACAATTTTGCTCGTTTTGCACGAATTTTGCTCGTTTTAAACGAATTTTGCTCATTTTCGAACGATTCAGCCTCTAATTCGCACATATCCGCTGTAATTCGACTCTGTACTATCTAGTTATGTTAAGTTATCCTATCTGAGCACAATTCAACACCACAACGAACAATTTTGCTCGTTTTGCACGAATTATGCTCAGTTTCGCACGATTCAGCCTCTAATTCGCACATATCCGCTGCAATTCGACTCTGTACTATCTAGTTATGTTAAGTTATCCTATCTGAGCACAATTCAACACCACAATGAACAATTTTGCTCGTTTTGCACGAATTATGCTCATTTTCGCACGATTCAGCCTCTAATTCGCACATATTCGCTGTAATTCGACTCTGTACTATCTAGTTATGTTAAGTTATCCTATCTGAGCACAATTCGACACCACAATGAACAATTTTACTCGTTTTGCACGAATTATGCTCATTTTCGCACGATTCAGCCTCTAATTCGCACATATCCGCTGCAATTCGACTCTGTACTATCTAGTTATGTTAAGTTATCCTATCTGAGCACAATTCAACACCACAATGAACAATTTTGCTCGTTTTGAACGAATTATGCTCATTTTCGCACGATTCAGCGTCTAATTCGCACATATCCGCTGTAATTCGACTCTGTACTATCTAGTTATGTTAAGTTATCCTACCTGAGCACAATTCAACACCACAATGAACAATTTTGCTCGTTTTGCACGAATTATGCTCATTTTCGCACGATTCAGCCTCTAATTCGCACATATCCGCTGTAATTCGACTCTGTACTATCTAGTTATGTTAAGTTATCCTATCTGAGCACAATTCGACACCACAATGAACAATTTTACTCGTTTTGCACGAATTATGCTCATTTTCGCACGATTCAGCCTCTAATTCGCACATATCCGCTGCAATTCCACTCTGTACTATCTAGTTATGTTAGGTTATCCTATCTGAGCACAATTCAACACCACAATGAACAATTTTGCTCGTTTTGAACGAATTATGCTCATTTTCGCACGATTCAGCGTCTAATTCGCACATATCCGCTGTAATTCGACTCTGTACTATCTAGTTATGTTAAGTTATCCTACCTGAGCACAATTCAACACCACAATGAACAATTTTGCTCGTTTTGCACGAATTATGCTCATTTTCGCACGATTCAGCCTCTAATTCGCACATATCCGCTGTAATTCGACTCTGTACTATCTAGTTATGTTAAGTTATCCTATCTGAGCACAATTCAACACCACAATGAACAATTTTGCTCGTTTTGCACGAATTTTGCTCGTTTTGAACGAATTTTGCTCATTTTCGAACGATTCAGCCTCTAATTCGCACATATCCGCTGTAATTCGACTCTGTACTATCTAGTTATGTTAAGTTATCCTATCTGAGCACAATTCGACACCACAATGAACAATTTTGCTCGTTTTGTAAGAATTATGCTCATTTTCGCACGATTCAGCCTCTAATTCGCACATATCCGCTGTAATTCGACCCTGTACTATCTACTTACGTTAAGTTATCCTATCTGAGCACAATTCAACACCACAATGAACAATTTTGCTCGTTTTGCACGAATTTTGCTCGTTTTGAACGAATTTTGCTCATTTTCGAACGATTCAGCCTCTAATTCGCACATATCCGCTGTAATTCGACTCTGTACTATCTAGTCATGTTAAGTTATCGAAACTGAGCACAATTCAACACCACAATGAACAATTTTGCTCGTTTTGCAAGAATTATGCTCATTTTCGCACGATTCAGCCTCTAATTCGCACATATCCGGTGTAATTCGACTCTGTACTATCTAGTTATGTTAAGTTATCCTATCTGAGCACAATTCAACACCACAATGAACAATTTTGCTCGTTTTGCACGAATTTTGCTCGTTTTAAACGAATTTTGCTCATTTTCGAACGATTCAGCCTCTAATTCGCACATATCCGCTGTAATTCGACTCTGTACTATCTAGTTATGTTAAGTTATCCTATCTGAGCACAATTCAACACCACAACGAACAATTTTGCTCGTTTTGCACGAATTATGCTCAGTTTCGCACGATTCAGCCTCTAATTCGCACATATCCGCTGCAATTCGACTCTGTACTATCTAGTTATGTTAAGTTATCCTATCTGAGCACAATTCAACACCACAATGAACAATTTTGCTCGTTTTGCACGAATTATGCTCATTTTCGCACGATTCAGCCTCTAATTCGCACATATTCGCTGTAATTCGACTCTGTACTATCTAGTTATGTTAAGTTATCCTATCTGAGCACAATTCGACACCACAATGAACAATTTTACTCGTTTTGCACGAATTATGCTCATTTTCGCACGATTCAGCCTCTAATTCGCACATATCCGCTGCAATTCGACTCTGTACTATCTAGTTATGTTAAGTTATCCTATCTGAGCACAATTCAACACCACAATGAACAATTTTGCTCGTTTTGAACGAATTATGCTCATTTTCGCACGATTCAGCGTCTAATTCGCACATATCCGCTGTAATTCGACTCTGTACTATCTAGTTATGTTAAGTTATCCTACCTGAGCACAATTCAACACCACAATGAACAATTTTGCTCGTTTTGCACGAATTATGCTCATTTTCGCACGATTCAGCCTCTAATTCGCACATATCCGCTGTAATTCAACTCTGTACTATCTAGTTATGTTAAGTTATCGTAACTGAGCACAATTCAACACCACAATGAACAATTTTGCTCGTTTTGAACGAATTATGCTCATTTTCGCACGATTCAGCCTCTAATTCGCACATATCCGCTGTAATTCGACTCTGTACTATCTAGTTATGTTAAGTTATCCTATCTGAGCACAATTCAACACCACAATGAACAATTTTGCTCGTTTTGCACGAATTTTGCTCGTTTTGAACGAATTTTGCTCATTTTCGAACGATTCAGCCTCTAATTCGCACATATCCGCTGTAATTCGACTCTGTACTATCTAGTCATGTTAAGTTATCGTAACTGAGCACAATTCAACACCACAATGAACAATTTTGCTCGTTTTGCACGAATTATGCTCATTTTCGCACGATTCTGCCTCCAATTCGCACATATCCACTGTAATTCGACTCTGTACTATCTAGTTATGTTAAGTTATCGTAACTGAGCACAATTCAACACCACAATGAACAATTTTGCTCGTTTTGAACGAATTATGCTCATTTTCGCACGATTCAGCCTCTAATTCGCACATATCCGGTGTAATTCGACTCTGTACTATCTAGTTATGTTAAGTTATCCTATCTGAGCACAATTCAACACCACAACGAACAATTTTGCTCGTTTTGCACGAATTATGCTCATTTTCGCACGATTCAGCCTCTAATTCGCACATATCCGCTGCAATTCGACTCTGTACTATCTAGTTATGTTAAGTTATCCTATCTGAGCACAATTCAACACCACAATGAACAATTTTGCTCGTTTTGCACGAATTATGCTCATTTTCGCACGATTCAGCCTCTAATTCGCACATATTCGCTGTAATTCGACTCTGTACTATCTGGTTATGTTAAGTTATCCTATCTGAGCACAATTCGACACCACAATGAACAATTTTACTCGTTTTGCACGAATTATGCTCATTTTCGCACGATTCAGCCTCTAATTCGCACATATCCGCTGCAATTCGACTCTGTACTATCTAGTTATGTTAAGTTATCCTATCTGAGCACAATTCAACACCACAATGAACAATTTTGCTCGTTTTGAACGAATTATGCTCATTTTCGCACGATTCAGCGTCTAATTCGCACATATCCGCTGTAATTCGACTCTGTACTATCTAGTTATGTTAAGTTATCCTACCTGAGCACAATTCAACACCACAATGAACAATTTTGCTCGTTTTGCACGAATTATGCTCATTTTCGCACGATTCAGCCTCTAATTCGCACATATCCGCTGTAATTCGACCCTGTACTATCTACTTACGTTAAGTTATCCTATCTGAGCACAATTCAACACCACAATGAACAATTTTGCTCGTTTTGCACGAATTTTGCTCGTTTTGAACGAATTTTGCTCATTTTCGAACGATTCAGCCTCTAATTCGCACATATCCGCTGTAATTCGACTCTGTACTATCTAGTCATGTTAAGTTATCGAAACTGAGCACAATTCAACACCACAATGAACAATTTTGCTCGTTTTGCAAGAATTATGCTCATTTTCGCACGATTCAGCCTCTAATTCGCACATATCCGCTGTAATTCGACTCTGTACTATCTAGTTATGTTAAGTTATCGTAACTGAGCACAATTCAACACCACAATGAACAATTTTGCTCGTTTTGAACGAATTATGCTCATTTTCGCACGATTCAGCCTCTAATTCGCACATACCCGCTGTAATTCGACTCTGTTCTATCTAGTTATGTTAAGTTATCCTATCTGAGCACAATTCAGCACCACAATGAACAATTTTGCTTGTTTTGGACGAATTTTGCTCGTTTTGAACGAATTTTGCTCTTTTTCGAACGATTCAGCCTCTAATTCGCACATATCCGCTGTAATTCGACTCTGTACTATCTAGTCATTTTAAGTTATCGTAAGTGAGCACAATTCAACACCACAATGAACAATTTTGCTCGTTTTGCACGAATTATGCTCATTTTCGCACGATTCTGCCTCTAATTCGCACATATCCGCTGTAATTCGACTCTGTACTATCTAGTTATGTTAAGTTATCCTATCTGAGCACAATTCAACACCACAATGAACAATTTTGCTCGTTTTGCACGAATTATGCTCATTTTCGCACGATTCAGCCTCTAATTCGCACATATCCGCTGTAATTCAACTCTGTACTATCTAGTTATGTTAAGTTATCGTAACTGAGCACAATTCAACACCACAATGAACAATTTTGCTCGTTTTGAACGAATTATGCTCATTTTCGCACGATTCAGCCTCTAATTCGCACATATCCGCTGTAATTCGACTCTGTACTATCTAGTTATGTTAAGTTATCCTATCTGAGCACAATTCAACACCACAATGAACAATTTTGCTCGTTTTGCACGAATTTTGCTCGTTTTGAACGAATTTTGCTCATTTTCGAACGATTCAGCCTCTAATTCGCACATATCCGCTGTAATTCGACTCTGTACTATCTAGTCATGTTAAGTTATCGTAACTGAGCACAATTCAACACCACAATGAACAATTTTGCTCGTTTTGCACGAATTATGCTCATTTTCGCACGATTCTGCCTCCAATTCGCACATATCCACTGTAATTCGACTCTGTACTATCTAGTTATGTTAAGTTATCGTAACTGAGCACAATTCAACACCACAATGAACAATTTTGCTCGTTTTGAACGAATTATGCTCATTTTCGCACGATTCAGCCTCTAATTCGCACATATCCGGTGTAATTCGACTCTGTACTATCTAGTTATGTTAAGTTATCCTATCTGAGCACAATTCAACACCACAATGAACAATTTTGCTCGTTTTGCACGAATTTTGCTCGTTTTAAACGAATTTTGCTCATTTTCGAACGATTGAGCCTCTAATTCGCACATATCCGCTGTAATTCGACTCTGTACTATCTAGTTATGTTAAGTTATCCTATCTGAGCACAATTCAACACCACAACGAACAATTTTGCTCGTTTTGCACGAATTATGCTCATTTTCGCACGATTCAGCCTCTAATTCGCACATATCCGCTGTAATTCGACTCTGTACTATCTAGTCATGTTAAGTTATCGTAACTGAGCACAATTCAACACCACAATGAACAATTTTGCTCGTTTTGCACGAATTATGCTCATTTTCGCACGATTCTGCCTCCAATTCGCACATATCCACTGTAATTCGACTCTGTACTATCTAGTTATGTTAAGTTATCGTAACTGAGCACAATTCAACACCACAATGAACAATTTTGCTCGTTTTGAACGAATTATGCTCATTTTCGCACGATTCAGCCTCTAATTCGCACATATCCGGTGTAATTCGACTCTGTACTATCTAGTTATGTTAAGTTATCCTATCTGAGCACAATTCAACACCACAACGAACAATTTTGCTCGTTTTGCACGAATTATGCTCATTTTCGCACGATTCAGCCTCTAATTCGCACATATCCGCTGCAATTCGACTCTGTACTATCTAGTTATGTTAAGTTATCCTATCTGAGCACAATTCAACACCACAATGAACAATTTTGCTCGTTTTGCACGAATTATGCTCATTTTCGCACGATTCAGCCTCTAATTCGCACATATTCGCTGTAATTCGACTCTGTACTATCTGGTTATGTTAAGTTATCCTATCTGAGCACAATTCGACACCACAATGAACAATTTTACTCGTTTTGCACGAATTATGCTCATTTTCGCACGATTCAGCCTCTAATTCGCACATATCCGCTGCAATTCGACTCTGTACTATCTAGTTATGTTAAGTTATCCTATCTGAGCACAATTCAACACCACAATGAACAATTTTGCTCGTTTTGAACGAATTATGCTCATTTTCGCACGATTCAGCGTCTAATTCGCACATATCCGCTGTAATTCGACTCTGTACTATCTAGTTATGTTAAGTTATCCTACCTGAGCACAATTCAACACCACAATGAACAATTTTGCTCGTTTTGCACGAATTATGCTCATTTTCGCACGATTCAGCCTCTAATTCGCACATATCCGCTGTAATTCGACCCTGTACTATCTACTTACGTTAAGTTATCCTATCTGAGCACAATTCAACACCACAATGAACAATTTTGCTCGTTTTGCACGAATTTTGCTCGTTTTGAACGAATTTTGCTCATTTTCGAACGATTCAGCCTCTAATTCGCACATATCCGCTGTAATTCGACTCTGTACTATCTAGTCATGTTAAGTTATCGAAACTGAGCACAATTCAACACCACAATGAACAATTTTGCTCGTTTTGCAAGAATTATGCTCATTTTCGCACGATTCAGCCTCTAATTCGCACATATCCGCTGTAATTCGACTCTGTACTATCTAGTTATGTTAAGTTATCGTAACTGAGCACAATTCAACACCACAATGAACAATTTTGCTCGTTTTGAACGAATTATGCTCATTTTCGCACGATTCAGCCTCTAATTCGCACATACCCGCTGTAATTCGACTCTGTTCTATCTAGTTATGTTAAGTTATCCTATCTGAGCACAATTCAGCACCACAATGAACAATTTTGCTCGTTTTGCACGAATTATGCTCATTTTCGCACGATTCAGCCTCTAATTCGCACATATCCGCTGTAATTCAACTCTGTACTATCTAGTTATGTTAAGTTATCGTAACTGAGCACAATTCAACACCACAATGAACAATTTTGCTCGTTTTGAACGAATTATGCTCATTTTCGCACGATTCAGCCTCTAATTCGCACATATCCGCTGTAATTCGACTCTGTACTATCTAGTTATGTTAAGTTATCCTATCTGAGCACAATTCAACACCACAATGAACAATTTTGCTCGTTTTGCACGAATTTTGCTCGTTTTGAACGAATTTTGCTCATTTTCGAACGATTCAGCCTCTAATTCGCACATATCCGCTGTAATTCGACTCTGTACTATCTAGTCATGTTAAGTTATCGTAACTGAGCACAATTCAACACCACAATGAACAATTTTGCTCGTTTTGCACGAATTATGCTCATTTTCGCACGATTCTGCCTCCAATTCGCACATATCCACTGTAATTCGACTCTGTACTATCTAGTTATGTTAAGTTATCGTAACTGAGCACAATTCAACACCACAATGAACAATTTTGCTCGTTTTGAACGAATTATGCTCATTTTCGCACGATTCAGCCTCTAATTCGCACATATCCGGTGTAATTCGACTCTGTACTATCTAGTTATGTTAAGTTATCCTATCTGAGCACAATTCAACACCACAATGAACAATTTTGCTCGTTTTGCACGAATTTTGCTCGTTTTAAACGAATTTTGCTCATTTTCGAACGATTGAGCCTCTAATTCGCACATATCCGCTGTAATTCGACTCTGTACTATCTAGTTATGTTAAGTTATCCTATCTGAGCACAATTCAACACCACAACGAACAATTTTGCTCGTTTTGCACGAATTATGCTCATTTTCGCACGATTCAGCCTCTAATTCGCACATATCCGCTGCAATTCGACTCTGTACTATCTAGTTATGTTAAGTTATCCTATCTGAGCACAATTCAACACCACAATGAACAATTTTGCTCGTTTTGCACGAATTATGCTCATTTTCGCACGATTCAGCCTCTAATTCGCACATATTCGCTGTAATTCGACTCTGTACTATCTGGTTATGTTAAGTTATCCTATCTGAGCACAATTCGACACCACAATGAACAATTTTACTCGTTTTGCACGAATTATGCTCATTTTCGCACGATTCAGCCTCTAATTCGCACATATCCGCTGCAATTCGACTCTGTACTATCTAGTTATGTTAAGTTATCCTATCTGAGCACAATTCAACACCACAATGAACAATTTTGCTCGTTTTGAACGAATTATGCTCATTTTCGCACGATTCAGCGTCTAATTCGCACATATCCGCTGTAATTCGACTCTGTACTATCTAGTTATGTTAAGTTATCCTACCTGAGCACAATTCAACACCACAATGAACAATTTTGCTCGTTTTGCACGAATTATGCTCATTTTCGCACGATTCAGCCTCTAATTCGCACATATCCGCTGTAATTCGACTCTGTACTATCTAGTTATGTTAAGTTATCCTATCTGAGCACAATTCGACACCACAATGAACAATTTTACTCGTTTTGCACGAATTATGCTCATTTTCGCACGATTCAGCCTCTAATTCGCACATATCCGCTGCAATTCCACTCTGTACTATCTAGTTATGTTAGGTTATCCTATCTGAGCACAATTCAACACCACAATGAACAATTTTGCTCGTTTTGAACGAATTATGCTCATTTTCGCACGATTCAGCGTCTAATTCGCACATATCCGCTGTAATTCGACTCTGTACTATCTAGTTATGTTAAGTTATCCTACCTGAGCACAATTCAACACCACAATGAACAATTTTGCTCGTTTTGCACGAATTATGCTCATTTTCGCACGATTCAGCCTCTAATTCGCACATATCCGCTGTAATTCGACTCTGTACTATCTAGTTATGTTAAGTTATCCTATCTGAGCACAATTCAACACCACAATGAACAATTTTGCTCGTTTTGCACGAATTTTGCTCGTTTTGAACGAATTTTGCTCATTTTCGAACGATTCAGCCTCTAATTCGCACATATCCGCTGTAATTCGACTCTGTACTATCTAGTTATGTTAAGTTATCCTATCTGAGCACAATTCGACACCACAATGAACAATTTTGCTCGTTTTGTAAGAATTATGCTCATTTTCGCACGATTCAGCCTCTAATTCGCACATATCCGCTGTAATTCGACCCTGTACTATCTACTTACGTTAAGTTATCCTATCTGAGCACAATTCAACACCACAATGAACAATTTTGCTCGTTTTGCACGAATTTTGCTCGTTTTGAACGAATTTTGCTCATTTTCGAACGATTCAGCCTCTAATTCGCACATATCCGCTGTAATTCGACTCTGTACTATCTAGTCATGTTAAGTTATCGAAACTGAGCACAATTCAACACCACAATGAACAATTTTACTCGTTTTGCACGAATTATGCTCATTTTCGCACGATTCAGCCTCTAATTCGCACATATCCGCTGCAATTCGACTCTGTACTATCTAGTTATGTTAAGTTATCCTATCTGAGCACAATTCAACACCACAATGAACAATTTTGCTCGTTTTGAACGAATTATGCTCATTTTCGCACGATTCAGCGTCTAATTCGCACATATCCGCTGTAATTCGACTCTGTACTATCTAGTTATGTTAAGTTATCCTACCTGAGCACAATTCAACACCACAATGAACAATTTTGCTCGTTTTGCACGAATTATGCTCATTTTCGCACGATTCAGCCTCTAATTCGCACATATCCGCTGTAATTCAACTCTGTACTATCTAGTTATGTTAAGTTATCGTAACTGAGCACAATTCAACACCACAATGAACAATTTTGCTCGTTTTGAACGAATTATGCTCATTTTCGCACGATTCAGCCTCTAATTCGCACATATCCGCTGTAATTCGACTCTGTACTATCTAGTTATGTTAAGTTATCCTATCTGAGCACAATTCAACACCACAATGAACAATTTTGCTCGTTTTGCACGAATTTTGCTCGTTTTGAACGAATTTTGCTCATTTTCGAACGATTCAGCCTCTAATTCGCACATATCCGCTGTAATTCGACTCTGTACTATCTAGTCATGTTAAGTTATCGTAACTGAGCACAATTCAACACCACAATGAACAATTTTGCTCGTTTTGCACGAATTATGCTCATTTTCGCACGATTCTGCCTCCAATTCGCACATATCCACTGTAATTCGACTCTGTACTATCTAGTTATGTTAAGTTATCGTAACTGAGCACAATTCAACACCACAATGAACAATTTTGCTCGTTTTGAACGAATTATGCTCATTTTCGCACGATTCAGCCTCTAATTCGCACATATCCGGTGTAATTCGACTCTGTACTATCTAGTTATGTTAAGTTATCCTATCTGAGCACAATTCAACACCACAACGAACAATTTTGCTCGTTTTGCACGAATTATGCTCATTTTCGCACGATTCAGCCTCTAATTCGCACATATCCGCTGCAATTCGACTCTGTACTATCTAGTTATGTTAAGTTATCCTATCTGAGCACAATTCAACACCACAATGAACAATTTTGCTCGTTTTGCACGAATTATGCTCATTTTCGCACGATTCAGCCTCTAATTCGCACATATTCGCTGTAATTCGACTCTGTACTATCTGGTTATGTTAAGTTATCCTATCTGAGCACAATTCGACACCACAATGAACAATTTTACTCGTTTTGCACGAATTATGCTCATTTTCGCACGATTCAGCCTCTAATTCGCACATATCCGCTGCAATTCGACTCTGTACTATCTAGTTATGTTAAGTTATCCTATCTGAGCACAATTCAACACCACAATGAACAATTTTGCTCGTTTTGAACGAATTATGCTCATTTTCGCACGATTCAGCGTCTAATTCGCACATATCCGCTGTAATTCGACTCTGTACTATCTAGTTATGTTAAGTTATCCTACCTGAGCACAATTCAACACCACAATGAACAATTTTGCTCGTTTTGCACGAATTATGCTCATTTTCGCACGATTCAGCCTCTAATTCGCACATATCCGCTGTAATTCGACTCTGTACTATCTAGTTATGTTAAGTTATCCTATCTGAGCACAATTCGACACCACAATGAACAATTTTACTCGTTTTGCACGAATTATGCTCATTTTCGCACGATTCAGCCTCTAATTCGCACATATCCGCTGCAATTCCACTCTGTACTATCTAGTTATGTTAGGTTATCCTATCTGAGCACAATTCAACACCACAATGAACAATTTTGCTCGTTTTGAACGAATTATGCTCATTTTCGCACGATTCAGCGTCTAATTCGCACATATCCGCTGTAATTCGACTCTGTACTATCTAGTTATGTTAAGTTATCCTACCTGAGCACAATTCAACACCACAATGAACAATTTTGCTCGTTTTGCACGAATTATGCTCATTTTCGCACGATTCAGCCTCTAATTCGCACATATCCGCTGTAATTCGACTCTGTACTATCTAGTTATGTTAAGTTATCCTATCTGAGCACAATTCAACACCACAATGAACAATTTTGCTCGTTTTGCACGAATTTTGCTCGTTTTGAACGAATTTTGCTCATTTTCGAACGATTCAGCCTCTAATTCGCACATATCCGCTGTAATTCGACTCTGTACTATCTAGTTATGTTAAGTTATCCTATCTGAGCACAATTCGACACCACAATGAACAATTTTGCTCGTTTTGTAAGAATTATGCTCATTTTCGCACGATTCAGCCTCTAATTCGCACATATCCGCTGTAATTCGACCCTGTACTATCTACTTACGTTAAGTTATCCTATCTGAGCACAATTCAACACCACAATGAACAATTTTGCTCGTTTTGCACGAATTTTGCTCGTTTTGAACGAATTTTGCTCATTTTCGAACGATTCAGCCTCTAATTCGCACATATCCGCTGTAATTCGACTCTGTACTATCTAGTCATGTTAAGTTATCGAAACTGAGCACAATTCAACACCACAATGAACAATTTTGCTCGTTTTGCAAGAATTATGCTCATTTTCGCACGATTCAGCCTCTAATTCGCACATATCCGGTGTAATTCGACTCTGTACTATCTAGTTATGTTAAGTTATCCTATCTGAGCACAATTCAACACCACAATGAACAATTTTGCTCGTTTTGCACGAATTTTGCTCGTTTTAAACGAATTTTGCTCATTTTCGAACGATTCAGCCTCTAATTCGCACATATCCGCTGTAATTCGACTCTGTACTATCTAGTTATGTTAAGTTATCCTATCTGAGCACAATTCAACACCACAACGAACAATTTTGCTCGTTTTGCACGAATTATGCTCATTTTCGCACGATTCAGCCTCTAATTCGCACATATCCGCTGCAATTCGACTCTGTACTATCTAGTTATGTTAAGTTATCCTATCTGAGCACAATTCAACACCACAATGAACAATTTTGCTCGTTTTGAACGAATTATGCTCATTTTCGCACGATTCAGCGTCTAATTCGCACATATCCGCTGTAATTCGACTCTGTACTATCTAGTTATGTTAAGTTATCCTACCTGAGCACAATTCAACACCACAATGAACAATTTTGCTCGTTTTGCACGAATTATGCTCATTTTCGCACGATTCAGCCTCTAATTCGCACATATCCGCTGTAATTCGACTCTGTACTATCTAGTTATGTTAAGTTATCCTATCTGAGCACAATTCGACACCACAATGAACAATTTTACTCGTTTTGCACGAATTATGCTCATTTTCGCACGATTCAGCCTCTAATTCGCACATATCCGCTGCAATTCGACTCTGTACTATCTAGTTATGTTAAGTTATCCTATCTGAGCACAATTCAACACCACAATGAACAATTTTGCTCGTTTTGAACGAATTATGCTCATTTTCGCACGATTCAGCGTCTAATTCGCACATATCCGCTGTAATTCGACTCTGTACTATCTAGTTATGTTAAGTTATCCTACCTGAGCACAATTCAACACCACAATGAACAATTTTGCTCGTTTTGCACGAATTATGCTCATTTTCGCACGATTCAGCCTCTAATTCGCACATATCCGCTGTAATTCGACTCTGTACTATCTAGTTATGTTAAGTTATCCTATCTGAGCACAATTCGACACCACAATGAACAATTTTGCTCGTTTTGTAAGAATTATGCTCATTTTCGCACGATTCAGCCTCTAATTCGCACATATCCGCTGTAATTCGACCCTGTACTATCTACTTACGTTAAGTTATCCTATCTGAGCACAATTCAACACCACAATGAACAATTTTGCTCGTTTTGCACGAATTTTGCTCGTTTTGAACGAATTTTGCTCATTTTCGAACGATTCAGCCTCTAATTCGCACATATCCGCTGTAATTCGACTCTGTACTATCTAGTCATGTTAAGTTATCGAAACTGAGCACAATTCAACACCACAATGAACAATTTTGCTCGTTTTGCAAGAATTATGCTCATTTTCGCACGATTCAGCCTCTAATTCGCACATATCCGCTGTAATTCGACTCTGTACTATCTAGTCATTTTAAGTTATCGTAAGTGAGCACAATTCAACACCACAATGAACAATTTTGCTCGTTTTGCACGAATTATGCTCATTTTCGCACGATTCTGCCTCTAATTCGCACATATCCGCTGTAATTCGACTCTGTACTATCTAGTTATGTTAAGTTATCCTATCTGAGCACAATTCAACACCACAATGAACAATTTTGCTCGTTTTGCACGAATTATGCTCATTTTCGCACGATTCAGCCTCTAATTCGCACATATCCGCTGTAATTCAACTCTGTACTATCTAGTTATGTTAAGTTATCGTAACTGAGCACAATTCAACACCACAATGAACAATTTTGCTCGTTTTGAACGAATTATGCTCATTTTCGCACGATTCAGCCTCTAATTCGCACATATCCGCTGTAATTCGACTCTGTACTATCTAGTTATGTTAAGTTATCCTATCTGAGCACAATTCAACACCACAATGAACAATTTTGCTCGTTTTGCACGAATTATGCTCATTTTCGCACGATTCTGCCTCCAATTCGCACATATCCACTGTAATTCGACTCTGTACTATCTAGTTATGTTAAGTTATCGTAACTGAGCACAATTCAACACCACAATGAACAATTTTGCTCGTTTTGAACGAATTATGCTCATTTTCGCACGATTCAGCCTCTAATTCGCACATATCCGGTGTAATTCGACTCTGTACTATCTAGTTATGTTAAGTTATCCTATCTGAGCACAATTCAACACCACAATGAACAATTTTGCTCGTTTTGCACGAATTTTGCTCGTTTTAAACGAATTTTGCTCATTTTCGAACGATTCAGCCTCTAATTCGCACATATCCGCTGTAATTCGACTCTGTACTATCTAGTTATGTTAAGTTATCCTATCTGAGCACAATTCAACACCACAACGAACAATTTTGCTCGTTTTGCACGAATTATGCTCATTTTCGCACGATTCAGCCTCTAATTCGCACATATCCGCTGCAATTCGACTCTGTACTATCTAGTTATGTTAAGTTATCCTATCTGAGCACAATTCAACACCACAATGAACAATTTTGCTCGTTTTGCACGAATTTTGCTCGTTTTGAACGAATTTTGCTCATTTTCGAACGATTCAACCTCTAATTCGCACATATCCGCTGTAATTCGACTCTGTACTATCTAGTCATGTTAAGTTATCGAAACTGAGCACAATTCAACACCACAATGAACAATTTTGCTCGTTTTGCAAGAATTATGCTCATTTTCGCACGATTCAGCCTCTAATTCGCACATATCCGCTGTAATTCGACTCTGTACTATCTAGTTATGTTAAGTTATCGTAACTGAGCACAATTCAACACCACAATGAACAATTTTGCTCGTTTTGAACGAATTATGCTCATTTTCGCACGATTCAGCCTCTAATTCGCACATACCCGCTGTAATTCGACTCTGTTCTATCTAGTTATGTTAAGTTATCCTATCTGAGCACAATTCAGCACCACAATGAACAATTTTGCTTGTTTTGGACGAATTTTGCTCGTTTTGAACGAATTTTGCTCTTTTTCGAACGATTCAGCCTCTAATTCGCACATATCCGCTGTAATTCGACTCTGTACTATCTAGTCATTTTAAGTTATCGTAAGTGAGCACAATTCAACACCACAATGAACAATTTTGCTCGTTTTGAACGAATTATGCTCATTTTCGCACGATTCAGCATCTAATTCGCACATATCCGCTGTAATTCGACTCTGTACTATCTAGTCATGTTAAGTTATCGTAACTGAGCACAATTCAACACCACAATGAACAATTTTGCTTGTTTTGAACGAATTATGCTCATTTTCGCACGATTCAGCATCTAATTCGCACATATCCGCTGTAATTCGACTCTGTACTATCTAGTCATGTTAAGTTATCGTAACTGAGCACAATTCAACACCACAATGAACAATTTTGCTCGTTTTGAACGAATTATGCTCATTTTCGCACGATTCAGCATCTAATTCGCACATATCCGCTGTAATTCGACTCTGTACTATCTAGTCATGTTAAGTTATCCTATCTGAGCACAATTCAACACCGCAATGAACAATTTTGCTCGTTTTGCACGAATTTTGCTTGTTTTGCACGAATTTTGCTCGTTTTGAACGAATTTTGCTCATTTTCGAACGATTCAGCCTCTAATTCGCACATATCCGCTGTATTTCGACTCTGTACTATCTAGTTATGTTAAGTTATCCTATCTGAGCACAATTCAACACCACAATGAACAATTTTGCTTGTTTTGCACGAATTTTGCTCGTTTTGAACGAATTTTGCTCATTTTCGCACGATTCAGCCTCTAATTCGCACATATCCGCTGTAATTCGACTCTGTGCTATCTAGTTATGTTAAGTTATCCTATCTGAGCACAATTCAACACCACAATGAACAATTTTGCTCGTTTTGCACGAATTATGCTCATTTTCGCACGATTCAGCCTCTGATTCGCACATATCCGCTGTAATTCGACTCTGTACTATCTAGTTATGTTAAGTTATCGTATCTGAGCACAATTCAACACCACAATGAACAATTTTGCTCGTTTTGCACGAATTATGCTCATTTTCGCACGATTCAGCCTCTAATTCGCACATATCCGCTGTAATTCGACTCTGTACTATCTAGTTATGTTAAGTTATCCTATCTGAGCACAATTCAACACCACAATGAACAATTTTGCTCGTTTTGCACGAATTATGCTCATTTTCGCACGATTCAGCCTCTAATTCGCACATATCCGCTGTAATTCGACTCTGTACTATCTAGTTATGTTAAGTTATCCTATCTGAGCACAATTCAACACCACAATGAACAATTTTGCTCGTTTTGCACGAATTATGCTCATTTTCGCACGATTCAGCCTCTAATTCGCACATATCCGCTGTAATTCGACTCTGTACTATCTAGTTATGTTAAGTTATCCTATCTGAGCACAATTCAACACCACAATGAACAATTTTGCTCGTTTTGCACGAATTTTGCTCGTTTTGAACGAATTTTGCTCATTTTCGAACGATTCAGCCTCTAATTCGCACATATCCGCTGTAATTCGACTCTGTACTATCTAGTTATGTTAAGTTATCCTATCTGAGCACAATTCGACACCACAATGAACAATTTTGCTCGTTTTGAACGAATTTTGCTCATTTTCGGACGATTCAGCCTCTAATTCGCACATATCCGCTGTAATTCGACTCTGTACTATCTAGTCATGTTAAGTTAACGTAACTGAGCACAATTCAACACCACAATGAACAATTTTGCTCGTTTTGAACGAATTATGCTCATTTTGAACGAATTTTGCTCATTTTCGCACGATTCAGCCTCTAATTCGCACATATCCGCTGTAATTCGACTCTGTGCTATCTAGTTATGTTAAGTTATCCTATCTGAGCACAATTCAACACCACAATGAACAATTTTGCTCGTTTTGCACGAATTATGCTCATTTTCGCACGATTCAGCCTCTAATTCGCACATATCCGCTGTAATTCGACTCTGTACTATCTAGTTATGTTAAGTTATCCTATCTGAGCACAATTCAACACCACAATGAACAATTTTGCTCGTTTTGCACGAATTATGCTCATTTTCGCACGATTCAGCCTCTAATTCGCACATATCCGCTGTAATTCGACTCTGTACCATCTAGTTATGTTAAGTTATCCTATCTGAGCACAATTCAACACCACAATGAAGAATTTTGCTCGTTTTGCACGATTCAGCATCTAATTCGCACATATCCGCTGTAATTCGGCTCTGTACTATCTAGTCTTGTTAAGTTATCGTAACTGAGCACAATTCAACACCACAATGAACAATTTTGCTCGTTTTGAACGAATTCTGCTCATTTTCGCACGATTCAGCATCTAATTCGCACATATCCGCTGTAATTCGACTCTGTACTATCTAGTCATGTTAAGTTATCGTAACTGAGCACAATTTAACACCACAATAAACAATTTTGCTCGTTTTGAACGAATTATGCTCATTTTCGCACGATTCAGCATCTAATTCGCACATATCCGCTGTAATTCGACTCTGTACTATCTAGTTATGTTAAGTTATCCTATCTGAGCACAATTCAACACCACAATGAACAATTTTGCTCGTTTTGCACGAATTTTGCTCGTTTTGAACGAATTATGCTCATTTTCGCACGATTCAGCCTCTAATTCGCACATATCCGCTGTAATTCGACTCTGTACTATCTAGTTATGTTAAGTTATCCTATCTGAGCACAATTCAACACCACAATGAACAATTTTGCTCGTTTTGCACGAATTATGCTCATTTTCGCACGATTCAGCCTTTAATTCGCACATATCCGCTGTAATTCGACTCTGTACTATCTAGTTATGTTAAGTTATCGTATCTGAGCAGAATTCAACACCACAATGAACAATTTTGCTCGTTTTGCACGAATTCTGCTCATTTTCGCACGATTCAGCCTCTAATTCGCACATATCCGCTGTAATTCGACTCTGTACTATCTAGTCATGTTAAGTTATCGTAACTGAGCACAATTTAACACCACAATAAACAATTTTGCTCGTTTTGAACGAATTATGCTCATTTTCGCACGATTCAGCATCTAATTCGCACATATCCGCTGTAATTCGACTCTGTACTATCTAGTTATGTTAAGTTATCCTATCTGAGCACAATTCAACACCGCAATGAACAATTTTGCTCGTTTTGCACGAATTTTGCTTGTTTTGCACGAATTTTGCTCGTTTTGAACGAATTTTGCTCATTTTCGAACGATTCAGCCTCTAATTCGCACATATCCGCTGTATTTCGACTCTGTACTATCTAGTTATGTTAAGTTATCCTATCTGAGCACAATTCAACACCACAATGAACAATTTTGCTTGTTTTGCACGAATTTTGCTCGTTTTGAACGAATTTTGCTCATTTTCGCACGATTCAGCCTCTAATTCGCACATATCCGCTGTAATTCGACTCTGTGCTATCTAGTTATGTTAAGTTATCCTATCTGAGCACAATTCAACACCACAATGAACAATTTTGCTCGTTTTGCACGAATTATGCTCATTTTCGCACGATTCAGCCTCTGATTCGCACATATCCGCTGTAATTCGACTCTGTACTATCTAGTTATGTTAAGTTATCGTATCTGAGCACAATTCAACACCACAATGAACAATTTTGCTCGTTTTGCACGAATTATGCTCATTTTCGCACGATTCAGCCTCTAATTCGCACATATCCGCTGTAATTCGACTCTGTACTATCTAGTTATGTTAAGTTATCCTATCTGAGCACAATTCAACACCACAATGAACAATTTTGCTCGTTTTGCACGAATTATGCTCATTTTCGCACGATTCAGCCTCTAATTCGCACATATCCGCTGTAATTCGACTCTGTACTATCTAGTTATGTTAAGTTATCCTATCTGAGCACAATTCAACACCACAATGAACAATTTTGCTCGTTTTGCACGAATTATGCTCATTTTCGCACGATTCAGCCTCTAATTCGCACATATCCGCTGTAATTCGACTCTGTACTATCTAGTTATGTTAAGTTATCCTATCTGAGCACAATTCAACACCACAATGAACAATTTTGCTCGTTTTGCACGAATTTTGCTCGTTTTGAACGAATTTTGCTCATTTTCGAACGATTCAGCCTCTAATTCGCACATATCCGCTGTAATTCGACTCTGTACTATCTAGTTATGTTAAGTTATCCTATCTGAGCACAATTCGACACCACAATGAACAATTTTGCTCGTTTTGAACGAATTTTGCTCATTTTCGGACGATTCAGCCTCTAATTCGCACATATCCGCTGTAATTCGACTCTGTACTATCTAGTCATGTTAAGTTAACGTAACTGAGCACAATTCAACACCACAATGAACAATTTTGCTCGTTTTGAACGAATTATGCTCATTTTGAACGAATTTTGCTCATTTTCGCACGATTCAGCCTCTAATTCGCACATATCCGCTGTAATTCGACTCTGTGCTATCTAGTTATGTTAAGTTATCCTATCTGAGCACAATTCAACACCACAATGAACAATTTTGCTCGTTTTGCACGAATTATGCTCATTTTCGCACGATTCAGCCTCTAATTCGCACATATCCGCTGTAATTCGACTCTGTACTATCTAGTTATGTTAAGTTATCGTATCTGAGCACAATTCAACACTACAATGAACAATTTTGCTCGTTTTGCACGAATTATGCTCATTTTCGCACGATTCAGCCTCTAATTCGCACATATCCGCTGTAATTCGACTCTGTACTATCTAGTTATGTTAAGTTATCGTAACTGAGCACAATTCAACACCACAATGAACAATTTTGCTTGTTTTGAACGAATTATGCTCATTTTCGCACGATTCAGCCTCTAATTCGCACATATCCGCTGTAATTCGACTCTGTACTATCTAGTTATGTTAAGTTATCGTATCTGAGCACAATTCAACACCACAATGAACAATTTTGCTCGTTTTGCACGAATTCTGCTCATTTTCGCACGATTCAGCCTCTAATTCGCACATATCCGCTGTAATTCGACTCTGTACTATCTAGTCATGTTAAGTTATCGTAACTGAGCACAATTTAACACCACAATAAACAATTTTGCTCGTTTTGAACGAATTATGCTCATTTTCGCACGATTCTGCATCTAATTCGCACATATCCTCTGTAATTCGACTCTGTACTATCTAGTTATGTTAAGTTATCCTATCTGAGTACAATTCAACACCACAATGAACAATTTTGCTCGTTTTGCACGAATTTTGCTTGTTTTGCACGAATTTTGCTCGTTTTGAACGAATTTTGCTCATTTTCGAACGATTCAGCCTCTAATTCGCACATATCCGCTGTATTTCGACTCTGTACTATCTAGTTATGTTAAGTTATCCTATCTGAGCACAATTCAACACCACAATGAACAATTTTGCTTGTTTTGCACGAATTTTGCTCGTTTTGAACGAATTTTGCTCATTTTCGCACGATTCAGCCTCTAATTCGCACATATCCGCTGTAATTCGACTCTGTGCTATCTAGTTATGTTAAGTTATCCTATCTGAGCACAATTCAACACCACAATGAACAATTTTGCTCGTTTTGCACGAATTATGCTCATTTTCGCACGATTCAGCCTCTAATTCGCACATATGCGCTGTAATTCGACTCTGTACTAGCTAGTTATGTTAAGTTATCGTAACTGAGCACGATTCAACACCACAATGAACAATTTTGCTCGTTTTGAACGAATTATGCTCATTTTGAACGAATTTTGCTCATTTTCGCACGATTCAGCCTCTAATTCGCACATATCCGCTGTAATTCGACTCTGTGCTACCTAGTTATGTTAAGTTATCCTATCTGAGCACAATTCAACACCACAATGAACAATTTTGCTCGTTTTGCACGAATTATGCTCATTTTCGCACGATTCAGCCTCTAATTCGCACATATCCGCTGTAGTTCGACTCTGTACTATCTAGTTATGTTAAGTTATCGTATCTGAGCACAATTCAACACCACAATGAACAATTTTGCTCGTTTTGCACGAATTATGCTCATTTTCGCACGATTCAGCCTCTAATTCGCACATATCCGCTGTAATTCGACTCTGTACTATCTAGTTATGTTAAGTTATCCTATCTGAGCACAATTCAACACCACAATGAAGAATTTTGCTCGTTTTGCACGAATTATGCTCATTTTCGCACGATTCAGCCTCTAATTCGCACATATCCGCTGTAATTCGACTCTGTACTATCTAGTTATGTTAAGTTATCCTATCTGAGCACAATTCAACACCACAATGAACAATTTTGCTCGTTTTGCACGAATTTTGCTCGTTTTGAACGAATTTTGCTCATTTTCGCACGATTCAGCCTCTAATTCGCACATATCCGCTGTAATTCGACTCTGTGCTACCTAGTTATGTTAAGTTATCCTATCTGAGCACAATTCAACTCCACAATGAACAATTTTGCTCGTTTTGCACGAATTATGCTCATTTTCGCACGATTCAGCCTCTAATTCGCACATATCCGCTGTAGTTCGACTCTGTACTATCTAGTTATGTTAAGTTATCGTATCTGAGCACAATTCAACACCACAATGAACAATTTTGCTCGTTTTGCACGAATTATGCTCATTTTCGCACGATTCAGCCTCTAATTCGCACATATCCGCTGTAATTCGACTCTGTACTATCTAGTTATGTTAAGTTATCCTATCTGAGCACAATTCAACACCACAATGAAGAATTTTGCTCGTTTTGCACGAATTATGCTCATTTTCGCACGATTCAGCCTCTAATTCGCACATATCCGCTGTAATTCGACTCTGTACTATCTAGTTATGTTAAGTTATCCTATCTGAGCACAATTCAACACCACAATGAACAATTTTGCTCGTTTTGCACGAATTTTGCTCGTTTTGAACGAATTATGCTCATTTTCGCACGATTCAGCATCTAATTCGCACATATCCGCTGTAATTCGGCTCTGTACTATCTAGCCTTGTTAAGTTATCGTAACTGAGCACAATTCAA